>NW_017305843.1:580089-611915 GCF_001594115.1 Trachymyrmex septentrionalis | reverse complement strand
TGTGTGTGTGTGTGTGTGTGTGTGTGTGTGTGTGTGTGTGTGTGTGTATTATATATTTTTGTTTAATTAAAACATTATTTCTGCGCACGTTAATGCTGCATCAGTACCGTAACATCTTTAACGATTACCGAATAATCTACATGGCTAAGCGTGAAATTCGTTCCTCCAAGAAAGATTGACCGTCCGACGCACCAGTTCGTGCCATCCGTGGTATGCGAGCAACAAGCAACCGACCTCGAAAGAAGCAATAATCTACGTCCTCCCAGGAAAACGATTAACCCGTCGAGGATCATACGGGTGGAAAATAATTTTTGATCGATAGGGGCTAAAGTCTCGCGCGCGCGAGTGACTCACTGCCGAAAATACGATGCGTGCGTACGGATACGCAGCTTATCGAGCGATCGCGTCGCGGGCCGCGAACCGAAGGGCTGCTGAATCAATAAGAGAAAAAGCGTCTCTTCCGCGACGTTGCTCTTCGGGGAAAGGCCACTACGCGTCGTCCGACGCGAATCGGAGCGGTCACGAGCGTCGCCGAGATGCCACGGAACTCCCGGTTTTCCTGTAGGGTTCGCGGCGCAACCCCCTCGCCGACACACCGTTAACCCCCGTTTTGCGTCGCCTCGCGTCGCGCCGCGCCGCGCCGGCGAAAGCTCGACGATTTTCTCCGTACCTGTCGCGCGACACGGCTTCCTCTCGTTCTCGTCGCAGGCGAATCTTTCTCCTCTTTATACTCCTTTTTTACTTCTCTACCTCTACCTACGCGAACGAACGAACGCACACACACGCGTCGCGGAGCGTCACGACGGCCGTCGGTGCCGGCCGGTGTCTCCAATCGAACTGCGGGGGTAGTTCGACGGTGGCGCCGCCGAGGGACGCCGCCGTCGCCGTCGCCACCGCCACCACCACCACCACCTCCACCGCCGTCGCCGCCGTCGCCACCACCTCCACCATCTCCGCCGCCGCCGCCGCCACCATCCCCGCACGGCATGCGTCATAACGCCGCCACCGCCGCCTTCGATCGGCCGCCGCCATTTTTTTGTCCGAGCCGCCACGTTACTAACCCCTTGAAAACATTCCCCTGGAAATGGGTGCTTTCCGATTGAGGGTGCGTGAGAGACCAGCCAGGGATGTAACGCTAGGCATGCGGAGCCGACATGAAAAGGTATGTCACATTTGCCTCTCGCCCTAAATTATCTTCTCTTATTTCGTGAAAGTGAAAAGAGACTATATCATAAATTTAGAACGTAAGAAAATTAGAATTGTAAAATTTATCGAACTGTGCATTGAAGATGGAAATGAAATTGAAACCACATCTCCGAGATTAAAATTTAATTAATCGAAGTTAAAACGGGAATAGCAATTAAGATTAAAAATTGAAATTTTAAGCTCATGTTATTATTATTGTATATATCATTCAATGACTCGCCGATTTTCGATCAATGATTGAACAATTTTTTATCTCTTTGATGCAGTTTTAAATTTAATCTTTGTCACCAATTTTTAATGAATGATTGAACAATTTTTATTCTGTTCAAAGCAATTTTATTTAGTTTTAATCTGTAATACCAATTTTTAATCAATGAATAAATAATTTTTTTCTTCAAAACAGTTTTAATTTCTGTGTAATCTAATACAAGTTTAATCCTCTAATGGACAGTGATTATTGACGTTTAATTGGAAAAAAACAGAGTGGGCTTAAAAAGAAAACTGAAAATTGTTATGATATTATTATTAATATCTTTTAAAGATTTTTTTATTTTGTTTATAATGAGATTCTCTTCAGTTAAGAGAATTATCAGGAATTTTTATTTGACATTACTTGTATTCTTTCTTATATCTAGTATATTTGATATTTTTCTTCAAATGCTTTTATTTGCCTTTTTTTAATACACCATGCACCAATATATGAATTTATAAAAAGTTATTTTTAACAAATTTGCTATTTTTAATATGAAAATAAATGATACCATGGATATATGAACCCGTGCGCTCCAGTTACGCGAGATGTCTTCACCACTCCAGTTAAGGGTTAAATTGACCATTACATTGAGAGGATTCAACAAGAATACCCAATTGCCTAGATAGAGAGTGGTTGAAAGTTCAATGGTAGCTCTGCAGAGCAATGTAAAACAAAAGATTCAAAACATACAGCGGAAACACATTGAGTTAATCACTTTTTAACTGAATAGTTTGCCTTACAAAGGTTTAAAGCGATTTTAGAGTTTAAATATACACGGTGATTTTGGCACAAATTTTCAAACATTCTACAAGCGTACGTTGCACGTATGGGCGATTAAATACAAAATTAGTTTTTCAAATTTTATTTATTTTAAAGTTAAAGATCTAATTTCTAATCATATTTCAATATATGTCTATTTATTAAAACAATTAGAGCTGATTTATGTTGCCGCGATTTCAATTTTTATTTTTATGAATATATTACGACAATATAAAGAACCTTTCATGAAAAAGAATACTTGAAAGTAATCCTTTCAATTTATCGCTCAGGCGATAATTGTAAATTATATTAGTTTTTTGAAATTTATTATATTTTTTATATTAAACAATTTTTTATTATTTTATATTAAACAATTTTAATATAATTAAATAATAAATATTGATAAAATCATTTCCCTGAATTAAGTAATAATATGATTTAATAAATGTTTTGATATGTATGTTGAAAAGAGAAGAAATTATATGACAGAATGTTTATTTTTCTTGTCTTATTATACATAAAATCATATAAAAACAATGTAATTATTCTTTTTAAATATTATATACAATATTATAAATGTTGTGAATATACATATGCTATGTTAGTAATTTTTTAAAACATTAAACATTTTTTATTTATTAAAAATGATATAACTGAAGAAATTAAAGGACTCTTTGCATTTGCTTATATGTAAAATACATACATTTTTATTAATAAACTATCTATAAATATTGTAAAAATTATATTACTACATTCAAATTATTAAAAATATTATAAGCAAAATTACACTCCTTCACACTTTGCATTTTTACATTATTATATTATAATAATGAATAATAAATGTATAAATAGCAATAATTATGAAAAATTTAAGAAGAGTTTCCTTACATATCGCTATTTTTTTATATTAAGTATATTTTTTTAAGTCAATATTATTATTAATATATATAAATGAGGGAAAGGAAGGTAAGATAACGACTTTAATGTTTTTCGTTGTTTTGATACAACATAAAAAAAATTATGTATTTTTTCAGATTCACTAAAGCCTTGATTATCCAAAAATTTAAAAAATTAAAAACCTAGTAAAATATTAAAAAATTATATAAATATATTAATAAAATTTTTGAAAATTTGTATTTTTTTAAAATATATCAATTTTATCATCTTGCCTCCATGTGCATAATCAAACTGTAAGAGATGATTTGTTATTATCTAAAGCGTTTAATGAATTTAGTATCGGCTCGTTTATTTAAAATTAGCAATTTCTTACCTCCGCTTGACATTTATCAGGGTTCTGAATAAGCACGTATACAGTCCTGCGTAACAGCCTCAGGCTTTGTTGATTGGTTAACGTGTCAGGTGAGTCTGACTATTATCGGAATGTTATCACTGGATTGTTCGTCATGGCTAGTTTGAAAGTTGGCCTATAGCCAAAAATCAATAAAACGAGAGCGTTTATTGTCATAGATTGTACCTTATCAACACATAGTACGTTTTTGCTTCACACGTTCATTAATTCGCTATCTCATAGTTTGCTATTTGCAATATCGCATGTATTAAAATCAAACAGAAAAAAATTAATACATCTTATCATATGATTAAATACAAAATAAACACAAAATTAAATGAAAATAAATTCCAGCAAAATGTACTGAATGATTTGTGTATACATATTAATCTTTTTTAAATAAAAGTTTAATTTGTAACACACCACGCATACAAATCAATATATTATACTAATATTTATTATATAATTTTTTTATATTGTACATGTAGCGATCAATAATAAATTTATTATTTGTTAGAGTTTTTTTTTAATTTAGAACTATGTTTTTTAAATCAGTTATTGCGTTTGTATATTTACAACTACAATGTGTTTAAAAAAATTTATCTAAACATAACATATGAGAATAAAAAGTCATATATCAATTAAGACAGCGATAAATTTATTATATATTTAAAGATTTATTTTCGCGCAGAATGAACGTTAATGAACCTCGATCATGTTCTCTAGTTGTCCGGTTTATTTACAACACCCAGTACATAGTGCTATGAATTTCATCAGTTTACCGTAGAGCTCCCCTTTATTACTTTAGAAAACTCAAGTTTCACATAATCCAGTTAACAGCGGCAACTCATACTTAATCGTGTTCAACCAGTGACCTATTCTGTAAGATACTGACGATAAATGAATGATCTCAAGGGGATAATAAAGGAAGGAGTAATCCTCCCGAAATATCTTGCAACAGGACTCATTCAAAATAACAATTTTATTTAATAATTTATTAAATTATCATTTTGTTCTGTATAGCATAAAAAACAAAGCTATTGATAGACATAGATATTAGATAAATATAGAATAAAGATATATTGAAAGAAATGGTATATATATGTATATATATATATATATATATATATATATATATATATAACCGATTTTATTAATATGTGACTAATAAAACTTTCTCACTTTTTTATTTAAAAAATTGTGTTATTGTAATTAAACTAAATGTTGATTAAAACAACATAATTTAAAAAAAAATAAAAAAGAAAGAAAGTTTTTGTTATTCATGTATCAACAAAATAAGTAATTATACTTATCAAAACTTTCCTCTCAGTATAGAATAGGATGGATATAAGTATTACTGCCAGATTGGAATATTATAATTATATTGCACATTACTGCTACAACATTATTAAAATAGTGTTGAAATATTTATATTTACGATGTTTTTATTTGATTTGTTGTTTAATATTATATTTTATAATATTACTTTATTATAGTATTTTTACATTTTAAAACATTATTCCAATGTTGTAGTCATCTTGTTAAAATTTTGTATTTTTTTGCTTTTCTTGAAAGTATCTGCAATGTAACATTGCAGTTTGTGATACAGCTAAAAGATTTTGTGGTGTATGCGGTATCATATCGTTGTATCAGAGCCAAAAATATACCAATAACGAGAAAGCTCATAGTTTTACTATTCAATCATCTCTAAGGCAATAAATAAATATTTCTGAGGTAACGAATAAACAGTGTGGGAAGAGGGAGTCGGTTGGGCCTTGCTAGTTACTCAAATCTGCTGCAAGTCTATTTAGTTGGTTGCGTGTTATTAACTTTGTTATATTAAATATTTATTTTTTAACACAGATGTTATCTTTATTTTATTCCGCGAGTATATGTTGTAATAACTCGATCTTGATACAATATAATGTATTATTCAATTACATATACGATACAAAACACTAACGTAAAAAAATTAACGTAAGTTAGTGTACCTAAAAATTATTTTAGCTGCATTAATAAGCTAGACTAATGAGCTACTAAGACGCAAATTTTTCTAGCAATTATAAAATACCAACTAAATTTTGCATACTTTGCAACTCCGTTATGTTACGCGCTTTTCATGAACACTCTGTATACTGCTAGGTTATCAATTTATTTCCGGAAACATGATAAACACAACCGTAATCCATCTTATGGCCATTGAATCCAGAGTCTACATATATATATATATATATGTATGTATATACGTATGTATATATTTATTAACAATCAATAAAGCTAACAATGTTATGTACTATTGGCAACGTCGATCGCAATCTGTCGCGACGCGACTCAATAAGTATAAAAGTTTGCAAAGTACTTGAAAAAACTAATACTGTAAATTACATTATAAATAAGTATTATGTAAAATAATAGAAGAGTACAATTCATATAAAAAATCATTGAACTTTGTGATGTAGCTGCAATCGTTAATATAAATGTTATATTTATAAAAAAAGTTTATGCGTTTCCATCGATCTTTTTCAAATTTTTTTAATTAACAATAAAATGAAAATTAAATTTTGCATTCAGATTAAAATAACATAAATGTGAATTTCTCAAAAATCAGCGCTATTTAACAAATAAAATAGATTGAATTGCAATTTTAATTGAACAATATTAGCGCAAAAAATCGATGAAATTGTTAATTTTATTTTTACTCTTTAACAATTAATATTAATCTAACTGTAATATAAATATAAATATATAATATTTTTATCTTCTGATCTTTTAAAAATAGTTTTATTCTTTTTTAACATATATATCGATGTAACTGTTTGTGAGTTCATGAGTTTAATAACGTTTTTGTGAAATAAATTTATATCTTTATGTTTATTATGTTACTGTCGTGTATAAT
This sequence comes from Trachymyrmex septentrionalis, assembly GCF_001594115.1. Taxonomy (NCBI): domain Eukaryota; kingdom Metazoa; phylum Arthropoda; class Insecta; order Hymenoptera; family Formicidae; genus Trachymyrmex; species Trachymyrmex septentrionalis. The sequence goes on along the minus strand of NW_017305843.1, from coordinate 605,513 downwards.
CGCAAGTTAATGAAGATTATATTATTGTACGCAAGTCGCTTTTCTTGTAGATACAAAAATTATTACAAAACATTGCAAATGCCTTAAATATATTTTTCATATTAAAAAATTATGGATGTTAATATTGTAATAATTATTGTATTATACAAACATTTAACAAGTTATGATGTGTCTATCTTAAAAAGATGCTGTCAATTACGTATTTAATACATCTGTCATTAAAGGCAACATGATATATATTAGCTGCGTTATTTATGGAAAGATATGGAATATTAGACTTCAATATATATATCTAAAAATAATTTTTGTACAAGAAGATCCTAAAAAATATAATTTCTGCTTTAATCATGCTAATTTGAATATAATGGCAGTTTTCTACAAAAATTTTGTAGTCAAATTTATTAGGATATTAACAGAAAGATAGCAAAAATTCTGTATAATCGTAGAATATTTGTTCATTTAATAATAACGAAGTAATGAACAATGTAAGTATTAAGTTTAACATCTGCTAAGTGAATTAAATGTTATATATACAGAAACGTATTTCAATTATGATATATCGATGCATAATCAAAATGGAGATGATTCTTCCAGAGAAATCTAGGAAAAGGATATAAAAATAACCTTCAACGATATCTTCATCTTCGCACTTGTCGTGGCGCGATTTGCATCTTTACACGAATAGGATTTATACGTTCCTCGTGTTAATTTGCATACAGAAAGTCGCACCGGGAATATATCGTCACTGCGACGGCTGCGACGTTCCCCATCTGCATGGTCGGAATCTTCTGCACGAGTATCGTGGTGGTGACGAATATTTCCATAGCGTTGATTAGCGGCCTTAGTAATTCGAGATAGTGTTGGTGAAGGTGGCCCACGTTTCCTCGATGGGTGCCAACACGGTGATCACTATGAGGACTGCGGCGAACACGACGATAACCACAAAGTACACACCGAAAATGAATTTCCGCATACCGGAGTGCTGTTGGGAAAATATTCAAAATGAGACTTTGTTTGCGTTCTGATATTTGTTTGTGTAATAGATTATTTTTGGACGCGATACCGTTTATCAACATTAATATAATAACGTGACTGTTGATTAATTTATACAATTTATTGCTTTCCACTTAAAAGACAAGATATTTACATCCTATATGTCCTTCGAATTTTCTTGCAATTTTGTTTTAATCAAAACAAATCAAATTTTTTTAAATTATTCGTATAATTTTATTTATAAAGATGTATGTAATTTTCTAATTTATGTAATTATAAAATATCGATTGTCCTTTAACGCGTGCAGTATGTTTTTTACGTTACAGAATACGGATTTCGCCATAGACTTTATAATGTTTACGAAGAATATATATAAAAATGCAATTTATTAACAACATCATTTCTTTCGTTTATCTACGTCTCATTGTCAATTTTATTAACGTCTTACGGCAGATTGACACGCGTTAGAAGACGACTTGATCACGTCACTTTTATTTTAGAAAATCTTACGGGAGCGTCTCGTCTCGCATCTGGATGCACCATTGATCCACGAGAATGCATGTCTTTCATTGGGAATGAATTCACTCTCTGACTAGCTTGTCTGTCAGAGGCACATCCAAGGAACTGCAATAGAAGCAAAAATGTCACAAATACCACAATCAGAATCAAGTCTTGAGTAAGGTGATTATTATTCGACATTGACACAAATTCCGTTAAATATCTCATTACTTAGTTCTTTCCAAGACATTGCATAAAATTCAATTTTTATATCATTTTTATTTTCTTTATGAAAATACAATGATTTAACAAAATTTGATATTAATTGATTTAGATCTAGTGTCGAAATTGTAATTGTTACACGTTTGCATTAATAAATTGTTCAATTAAATTCTTTTGCGATAATTTCTTTTCGAAATGTTCAGAATTTGTTTTTGCGTAAACTTGGTAAATAAAAAATCCTTACTGTAAGAATGAGATGAGTTAAAACATGGAAGATAACGAATGCTGTAAGGATCCAATCAACCCAATCTGGAAGTTTAGCCTTATTCAGTCGTACCGCGAAGAAAAGCGCGATTACTAAAACAAAATTTTATGAAAAATTAACACTAAATATTACTTTATTTTGTGAATATTTGAAAAACAATTTATTTAGTATTAAATTATTATTTATTATCTTTTATTATCATATAATAGGAAACTGAAGTAGACAAAAGTTTCCATCTATTTTATTACCTACTGCAATAATTTTTATACTGTAAAGAAACTACAAGAATAGAAACTAGAAAATTGTAAGGAAAATTTTTCAAATAACAGTAAATCATAAAAGAAAATTATAATATAAAAAAATAAAAGTTTATTTATTGCTGTATTTATAAACTTACAAGCACATATTTTTGCCACGTTACCGACGAACCAGTGAGCCCAATTGAAAAGAACTCTTCGTGGTGCGCCAGGATGTGGTCTCATAGCTGCCATGAAAGGCTGGATAAAGCACAGAATTGTGGTTGCCAGGCCGACCGAAGCGTGTATCGTCTCGGAACTCCATGTACCCAATTCCACGAATATTATTACGAAGGCTGCGATCGTCATCGACCACGTGAGCACCATAAAGAATCTATGCCACTTAGGGAAAAATTGATTGGCCTTTATTACAAAGAAAGACATTCAAAAAAGACGACATGCGACGTTTTTTTTGCGTGATTTGAATGTTAATAACATACGCTTCGAACAACGAATAAAATTTGAAGAATAGTATTTTATTAGCAATACTAGATATTCAAGTAACGTAAAGTTAATGATATCGCACCGAGTAAAACGCGATACTATTAGGTTGTTCGGAAAGTAATTTCGTTTTTTCCCAACAGAGGATTTATTGTATTTTTTCATAGCCAACTTCACACTTAAGCCGCATAATCATTATATATTTTGACAGCTGATATAGCAAGGCTTGCTTGTGAAAAAAGTTCGATTGATTCTACGCAGTAGTTTTTGGTTGGTGCCCTATCAAATATGGAAAGTGAAAAGCAGCATTTTCGGCATATTTTACTTTTTTACTTTTTTATCGAGAAGGTAAAAATGCTGCTCAGCAAGAAAAAAATTATCCGATGTGTATGGAGAAGATGTATTGACAGAACGCCAGTGCCAAAACTGGTTTGCAAAATTTCGATCCAGCAATTTTGATGTTGAAGATGCACCACGTTCTGGAAGGCCAGTTGAAGCTGATGAAGACACAATAAAGGCATTAATTGATGCAAACCGGCGAATAACAACTCGTGAGATCGCTGAGAGATTAAATTTATCGAATTCGACCGTTCATGATCATTTGAAATGCTAGGTAGGAAAATCGTCTTTCATTTTCATAAAAAAAAACGAAATTACTTTCCGAACAACCTAATATAATAGAAATAAGATAATAAGTTAATATCATTCATTTTTTGTATATGACTTAATATTATAAAATTTTTTATTAAAATATATTATAAAAAAATTAATTCAAAATGTATAGATAATAATAATATATAATATTTAATGAATTATTTTATTTTAATAAAAATTTTATTCGAGATTTAATTTGCTTGAAATAAAAATAGCTCTTTAATAAAAATAAATTGATCTAACTGATGAGATTTTCAAATAATAGCTGTTAAAAGTAGTCATTTAAAATTGAGATAAATACAATATTTAATTACATATTATAATTTATATTAAAATATATATTACAGTACATTTAAATATTGTATATTAAAGTTTAAAAGTAATTTAAATTTACTTATAAAATAAACTTAAAAGTTTATATACATTTATTTACGGAAACAATGTTTTGTTTACAAAATTATTGCAAAATTAATTAATGTACCACAATTTATCACGACAAAAGGAATCAGCTAAGTTGATTATAATAACAAGCATTTTTATTTTACGTTCTGTAACTGCAATATCCAACGAGAATATATAAAAATGTATAATTTTGAAAAAAGGATATGAGAAATAATATTAAATAGAATATCTCTCTCTATGCTAGCCTGAAAACTCCGTACTTACAACGAACCAGTGATCCTTTCCACATAACTGGGAGTTGACCCAGGTCTGTCTATAATATCTTGCGAGTAGCATCCCGATGGAGGCCGTGCCGATCCACGATGCCAACATAAGCGCACCATGAAGACGAATCAGTAGGTCAGAGGCTGCAGTCCATTCCCCGACGTCAGATAATCTCTTTGAGGTGCTGGTCCCAAGATAGATAAGATCGTGAAAGTCAACGCCATTTGCTAAAAAAGAGTAAAGCAGCAACGCAATATCCATAAATGACGTAAATCATTCGTATAAAAGTAGAGATAAACTTCCTGTATCTTACATACAGGCTTCTTGTATAACGTTACTTTTAATCAATCCAATAATCATCGCGCCAGTAAGAATTCCAGAAGCCGATCTACCCGAATCGCATTTCATTCATGTTCTTGTTCGTTTGAGCAGAAACATGAGGAAGCTATCAAATTTGCAGTTATCCCAACCTGTCTGCATCGAGAAAGTCGTAAAGTTTTTACACACTTTGCTCTTGGCAAAAATACACGTGAAGTGAACTTTGCGAAGTCCGTCAAGGTTTCTTTTCTTTCTCTATTTAAAGAAGTGCGACGGTAAATCATTACTTTATAAATCTGATATTATCGCGATCGTTAAGTCGCAAAACCTGTATCCCTGATTAAGTAATTAGCAACAATTACAATTTCCCCGCATTTATAATTTCCCGGTAGATTTTTATAACGATAAAATTGTACATTCTACCCGAGTTTTTAGTCTTATATTGAATCTCTTTCAACTTCAATTAAATCTTATTAATCTGTTTTTATACTTGAATCAAATAGGACCTCTTTAATATAATAATACTTAATCCACAGCTTCTATTTAGAAAACTTCTTTGGAATCTAAAAGTAAAACATTTTCCGATAACTGCCATTTACAGCCTCAATGTAGGAACTCAATTTATTAGATTAGAATCTATTATAAATCTCTAGAACCTACATACGTCCTAATTATATAAATCTTTAGAGTCTATATACTAAAACTAAGATTCAAAGTAGAAGCAAAATTTCGACTTGGAATATATTTAGCTTATACGTACATTTTATATCTGTGCCGGCGGCCACGAGGAGATGGTACGGAGTGTTGACAAGGTCATACGTAAGTCCCTGAATGCTGGTACGCTTATCCCGTCGAAATTTGCAATATATCATGTCATTTTTGATCGCAGCACTCTCCAACTCAACCGCGCCTTCCGACTGTGGACGAATCGCGAACAGAGCAAAATCAATAATTAAACGCGAATTTAGAGAACTATGTAAGTCAGAATAATTCGCGATATAAGATAATTTTAAAATACTTTGTAGAGATATTCTTCGATCACAATTTCCAATCGGTTTTGATTTAGCAAGAATCATTCAATTAAACATATAAATTTCAAGCGTTTATATTTAATAAATTTTTAGTATTTAAATTTCATAAATCAAAACCAGAAATTCGAATTTTGTTAAAATTTTGTTCAAATTTTGTTAAAATTAGCTAATCCGTTAATGTGTCCATTTCCAACGAATGATATGCGGTAAAATTTGAGGTCAAACTGTTAATGAGTGAGTTTATAGCGAATGAAACGGAAGGAAATGCCCCTTATATGAGCTTCGTAATTATTTGTTTAAAGATTTACAGCATTATCGCAGCGGGAGCGACACTGTCGGCTACAGCTAGTACAATAATTGGGATTTAATGGGCCAGACTCGTTGCTCGCGCGCGACAGAGCACAGGGTGAATTAATTAACACAACAGTGGATCTAGTCGAAGGGCGGTGCATAGTAAACGATACTCACCAGTCTATAGCGCGTATTGCGCTTTCCAGAATTCCAAGATGTGTGTAACGCAATTTCACCATTCTCGTTCGTGCACTCAACTACGCTGTCTTCGCCCTGCGTACAATTTTGCTTATTATTCCCATTATCACTTAATTGTTGATCCCATAAATTGCGCACGTAATTAATTACAAATATGTCACATTAATTTCGATGACATTAATTGCCGAGTAAATATTACGTCCGACGTTAAATAAACCCGTCAGCGTGATAAAGAAATTCAATAGCATCTGAGCAATAACTATATACAAATGTGAATTAAAAGATTAAATTATAATTAACGCGTTAAAATTATTCAATTAGTTGAGATATATTTATTATGCGCGAACGATTGTAGTTAATATTTTGCGATTAATATCTCTCAAAGGAAAAGATGTAATAGTTCTCCAAATCTACAAAAGTAATAAATTTTTTTCAAAAGTAGTTACATTGAAAAAAGGTACTAAAAGAGGCGCAGACAAATATTGCAGCAAGATAATAGAAATCTCGAGAAACGAAGGTAGAAAACTGGGAAAGGAGGGGAGGGGGAGGGAGGGCAGCGAAAAGTAACTTCACGCATTAAATATAAAATACTTTCACCGAGATTTTTTTTTTCTTTGCAAGTTTCCGCTTAAATCGCGCAAGAGTTTGAGAAGAAGCTACGCGGAATGCTTGCGAGCGCAGCGTCTCGCAATTACCATATTCTTATCATCCGACAGGCCGACAGCGACGAATTTGGCACCCTTTCGCGCCTGCATCTCGAAATGATATTCGTCGCCCTGCACGATCACGGCCACCACGGCGATGCAATCCTTGGTTTTTATGCAGTCTGCGGGCGCGCCGAAGCAGTTCTTCGTGGTGTGGCAGCCCGTGTAGAATGGATCCTCATCCTTCGGCTGCAACGAGAACACACATCTGGGGATGACGCGAGGAATTTACAGGCAGGAATACCATCCGCGAGATAGTATCTCGTGCGGAACGACGCGTTTGCGGAGATTGCGCAACGTTCTTCCGTCGTTTGATTCGAAATTGTACGACGAAACGACGGACGAAAATGAACGAAGCACGAGCAAAGGAGTTTCGGGTACTTGTCGAGAGTTGCTTACGTAGATTGTCTTGGAAGTGTTTAACTTCGATATATCGGGGAAAGATATTCTTCCTTACCATTGAACAAGCCGTATACAGATTATTTAAAGTTTATCTTTAAATAGTCTCTTGTTGGATACCTAAGATAAACAACAAGATCTAGAGAAAAAAATACAGATTATATTAAACTGTAGGATTCTAAAAAATTAAACAGAAAGGTTATTTAAATTATATCTTAAAATACATATATATAGTTTCTCATTGGATTTACAAGAGAAATAAAAAGATTCAGAGAAAAATTACAGATAATATTCAATTATGGAACTTTGGAAAATATACAAGAAGAATAAAACAGAGAACAGAAGCATATAAATATTTTACTAAAGTTTCTTTTTCCTTATATATGTAAATAATTAAAAATTTTAAAGGAGAATAAATTTTATGATAAGTAAATACTTAACATTACATACATATAATAAAAAAAGATTGAAATTAAAACGCAAGATTTAAGGTAAAATCTGCGTTTTAAGAAATAAAAAATAATATTACTCCAAAATAATTATAAATAATGTAATATTTATGTAAATTTTGATAAGAGGTGAATATTGAGTTTTGTATTATCAAGTATGAACGAAATGTGACGTGATATTGGAATTAAAATATCGCTGTACTAGCACTTGTCTATGATGCAAGGATGTTTACGATTATAGCAACGATGCGAATATTAAACTCGTAAGATAACTTGTCGTAAGATCAAGAAGATATATATTCCATCATGCAATGATTATTGAGCACAAAGATATCGAGCTAAAATATCTCTGATATATCTCTAATTTAAATATAATAAAAATATAATTAAGGGATTTAATATAATTTAACGAGACTTGATTGAAGAGTACCTTACACTGAAAGAAAAGATCGGCTGCTACAACAAATTAAATGATAAAATATGGCATAGCATTTTTAATTGGCTACAATATAACCAATTTTTTATTGCGTTAACTATCCGTAATGTCAATATTTCGATAGGCTAATGCAATCAAAAATTGGCTACTGTAGCCATTAAAAATGTTATGCCATAGTCAGCTAATCTTTTCTTTCAGTGTAATAATACATTATAATAATATAACGACATTAATCCCTATAAATTCAGATATTATAAATAAAAATATACACAAAAAATAATTGGAACATTTTGCGACAAAATATTGCTAAATAGTAATTAAATAATTATACAATAATAAATAGTATATTGTCCTAAGGGCGATATTCATAATCCATTCTTATTTCAAGATTGTCTTAAATAATGTCTTAAGACGTTAACACGGTTCTCTAGCCGGTATTCATAGTTGATTCTTATATTTGAGGTTGGCTTAAGTACAGTCTTAAGATGTCATAAGCCAATCAAAAGACCGTATTAGCATATTAAGATATTACTTAAGACAATCTTGAAATAAGAATGGACTATGAATACCACTCTCTGATTGATTCGTGACTTCTTAAAATTGAACTTAAGACGGAATATAAAATCTTAAATATAAAATCTGACTATAAATACTGGTCTTAGTATACAATAACACAAACAAGCAAAGAGAACTATATTCAGTCAAGACGAATCTTTGTTTGTACATAAACGCATCGATTATTTTGTCTTGAAACAGTTCAAAATGAGAATACATAATATCACAAATTATGTTGACAAGTAATTTAGTAATAAATGAGCATCTTGAAACATTGTAAGAATTTGTTGGGAAAAATACCACTCCAGGGTTCCTGAACAAACCTGGACCTCCCTATGTTCTGTAAAGAGCGTCTTTTATCAATTCGATCACTTAGTTATATGGTTTATCACAATCATCAAATAAATGTACAGAACAGCTTTTTCAATATAAATAATGTATTATAATTATATTATATAATTTAAATGCTCTATCCTTAAAAAAGTATATATTATTTTTTATTTAATTTAAAATAAAATAAAAATTTCCAATTTATACAAGATGTTCAGCATAAGAGTTCGCACGATTTTACAGATATTTCAGACAGTTAAAAAAAAAGTTAAAAGGTGAATATTCTTATATTTTATATATTACACAAAAGGTGAATAATTTGTTTTATACAGGCTACAATGCGATAAAAGAATTAAAAAAAATGTTTTTCATTAAAAAATTAAAGTCATCTTAAATTTTTTAAATAGCACCATACAATTTTTTTCCATAATATTGTAGAAATATTTAAACGAATTAAAATTACTATCAAAATGTCACTTTTATTGATTTTATTGATACTTAATATCAAATTTATAACATTATTTATAACAACAGTACTTACAACCTCTGACTAGACACAGAACATACATATATACATGTACTTATTTATTTTAATTAAATATGCTATAAAATCAATAAAACATCAATAAAAGTGACATTTCGATAGTGATTTAAATTCATCTTGAAGACTCCTACAATATTATAAAAAAAAATTGTATGGTGCTATTTAAAAAATTTAAGATGACTGATTTTTTTATAAAAAAAAATTGTTTTAACTTTTTTATCGTATATTGTAGTCTATATAAAAACAGATGAATACTCACCCTTCAATCTTTTTTTTAACTGTCGGAAGTGTCTAAAAAATCGTGCGGACCGTTACACTGAAAACCCTGTGTATATATATCAATATAAAATAAAATAAAGACTTTTTAGTATCTTTGATTCCAAGATTCTAAGACATTAAACATTAAAATATTTTGATTAAATATTACAAATACTATACAAATTTTTACAAAATTGTGAATTTTTACAAAATTTCGAATGATAAATTACTCGAATTATAAATATAAATAACATCTAACTATCAGGATAAACATTTAATAATCTTTTAATCTAACAAACTCTCTGAGTAAAATATTTAATGCAATTGTCTCTAATAATGTTAAGGAATGTATGAGTCAGCAAGAAATCCTAATAAAGGAGACCTTGTGGAGCAAATCGTGCGCAACAATTCGCGGGAGCGTAGTTCAGAGCTAAACGAAAAGGAAATCTGCGGCGAGAGAAAGAGAAGTTTGACGACCAGCCTTCAACTTAGATACGCTCCGCGAAATCGTGCGTTCACGCTCCGACGGCCTCGTTTGCCATTACCGCTCTTTGGTGTACTTTTACGCTTTTTTATCGCAAACGATCGAGCACCGTTTTCAAGGAAAGGCCGCTCGTTCGCACGGCAGGACGTAATTATTCAATAAACTCGTCGTATATATACATATTGTTTAACTAAGTCAAAAAGCAATTCTTTTCAATGGGAAAGTATTCTCAATTTTTTTCGTTGGAAAGGTGTTTTCGAAACAGCAATCTGAATAGCGAAGTTTTGTGTCGAAAAACCTAACAATTTATAGAAAATACTGAAGAAACGATTACCCTTCTGTTTTTTATCATTTTCAAAGGTAAATTACAAATGGATTCCATTACTATAATACCTACATAATGCGAAAAATTTATGTAATATATAAGGATATGAGTTATTACAAGAATTATGTTTAGGATTTCCAATTAATAAGTATGAATAAATTTGAAAAATGCAAGATTTATGAAAGAGAGATTAATAATAATTGTAATAATTTAAATTGGGCCTTTACGTCTCTCCCTATGTTTTTTTAGAAATATTGCACGATCTCTGGTAAGATTTCTCTCCCAAGTTTTCTCTTAGATTTCTCTCACGTTTTTTATAAATTCTTATTTCACACATTAAGGATTAACCCTGTCTGGTTGCATCTTCTACGAGTACTGCAATATTTTATTCATCTTCTCTCAATATTACCAAGCATGTTTTTATACACTTAGAATAAATATTTAAATTTACTGATTCTTATAAAGGTATTCATATATTTCATATATTTGAATATTTGTATATATTATTTTGGATAAAATGAAAAATATAATTTTCAAAATTGAAAAGCAAAGTATAATGAAAAAAATAAACTGCAGCGAATCCGTTGACCACAAGCGATGCATGGCTCATAAAATTTTTCCATTAGAGAAGAATTTAGAAAATATAATGCACTAAACATGTTGCTCAAGATGCCCATTGCAACTTAACTTCTCTCTTTCTCTTTCTCTCTGTCTCTCTCTCTCTCTCTCGATATTTTATCAATGACATTCAATAATTCCTCGATTATTCCACTTGGCGATCCTCGAACGTGTGATAAAGATCAAATCCATGGGAAACAAATAAGGAGTCATAAATATATGATACGAAATCGCGAATAGCCGCGAAAGTGAACGGTGAAAGTACATACATAAAGCATAAATTCCAGAATGTTGGTTACGCTTATTATATCTTTATTGTATACAGCTAAGGGCCGTGCATGTATACATATGTAGAGATGCATAATTCATGCATTCGTGCGTCACGCGCTGCTATATTTGCCTCTCAAATTTTTTACTTTCTACGTAATCAACGCATATTAGATATACATATGATGCGAAAAATGCAGATTAACAAGTAGAAATTCTTTCTATCGTATTATAATCGAAACTTTTAAAATTTTTATTCATATAAATGATACAAACGGAAAGAGAACGATACAGAATCAGTTAAAGTGTCTTTTTATTCTAGACTTTTAATAGAATTTATATTCACAGAATTTATATCACACAGCTCAACGTACTCATTGTACGTTAATTAATTATCCATTTTATGTTATAAGTACTGTTCATTGAACGTAGATATGAGAATATAAGCATATTTTAATTGAGTCTGAATTTCGCGAAATTGTAAAATGTAGATTTATGTATTATTTTATTTCTCATTCACGATGAATATTTAATTATTTATCTGGTAAATATAATGCACTCGGAGTTGACCATTTTAATAATTAGAGTATCATTACAACCCATTCATGCGAAAGAAATTGGAATGTATTTTCACCCAACGCCCGTTTTAATCCGTGTGAACATGTAATACAACGAAACAATTCAACAAAAACAATGAATTTTCCTGAAAGTTATTATCTTCCAAGAAAATTTTGATAAATTTTTTTCACATAAGATTAACAAGCAAGATTTCTTATACAACATGTTATTAATAATAGAAAAATAAATTACGCTTATTAAAAGATTCAATTCAACCTATTTATAGTAGTTTCGTTTGAATATTTTTCAAGATATTATATGCAGAGTCTCGAAATAAATAAATCGAATTTAAATTTAGTAGATGTTTCAATAAATTTTAATATTTTATTATAGAAAAATACGTCCCGATATTAACTATTTTTATAATTAAACTTTAAATAAAAATTAAAGTTTATTTAATATTAATTGAAAATTACGATTTTTCCATCTATTCTCTCTCTGTGACGTATAATTTGCTACAAGCTGTTTATATTCAAACAACTTCAAAATCAGAGATGCATTGATATTTTTATGGAGAAACAAGCAATTATAGAACAGTGAAAAAAGAATAGTAAAAGTGACGTTCTTGATAGATTTCGAAATATTCTGTATATAACAAACACAAGTTGAGTAAGTTCTTCGAATACTATTAACGAGAGTCCTCTGTACTCGGCGTCTGGGCTGGCTGCCACGCATCCCACGAGCAATATTCGCAAAGCCACACCTATCGGGACTTACAGGCCGCTTACAACGTTTAACACGCTGTAATACCACCACGCGCATTTACCTTATAATGGTGACGGCGCGCACGACAGGAAATATAATACTCACCGCATAACTAGCAGTGGGGCTGTAGTAGGGCGGCGTGGTGGTTCTGAAGGTAGTGATAGGTGTAGATGAGGTCGATACCGTGATGGACCGCTTGTCAACGGTAACTTTAGGCGACTCCACGCCAACCCAGTACGTGTAGTAATCCTGAGCGAAGGTGGAGCTACAGAAGAAACAGGGTCAATGAAATTAAAGTGTACGGTAAAACCAGATTCGACAAAAATAGAAAACCGTTTTAAAGCATACAATATTATAAAAACGTTTTTAATGTTATGACAAATTAGATATTTTGACATACCAAAAAAATGATTTACATTGTATTTATACACAGAGGAAAGTCGCCGATACTGACATAGGACTCAAGAAAGATCTCTTTATTATTTGGAAATTAACTATTGCTCTTTATCAATACTGATAAAACAGAATTTATTTAGGTAATTAAAGAGTAAACATTCATAATTCATATATTTGTGGCTTAATTATTTCTATACAAAATTAGATAACAACAAATACTACAAATGCAAAAATAAAATTCTTACAATTTCCTTTTGCATATTTCGTAGTTTAAATAATAGTGACTATATTATTGATAATATTATCGTTTTACATATTGATAGTTTTCTAAGGCCCTTTTCACTATACTTCGCATGGTTAAATTAATCAATGATCGCAGAAGTATCAATGATTCAATAAATTAAAACTTCTCTCTGTTTCTCTTCTGACAAACTATGTTCAGTTGGTAATCGTGATGATTGAGTTAATTATAGATCATTAATCATTAGAGTTAATCGGAGGTCGTGAAAGAGTAAATCAGTTTTATTTATATTTTTTTCTTTTTCATTTTTTTGACAGTATGATTTCAATATATTTGTATACTATAAAACACATCAAAAACTAACTTATAATCTTTATATAATATACACTGAAAGAAAAGATGGCTGCTGCAGTAAATTAGATGGTAAAATATGGCATTTTTAATTTGCCGCAATAGCCAATTTTTTATTGCAGCAGCCAATTTTTGATTAAAGCAGCTAATTTTTGATTACGTTAGCCTATCCGCAATGTCAATATATATAAGATTTCAATTAGCTAACGCAAGCAAAAATTGGCTGTTGCAACCAATTAAAAATGATATATTCAGCTTAGTGTGTCCAATGAATACACCTAATATTCGAATAAATGAATAAAGAATGAATGAAAATACTTATCCGAATACATTTCTTTTTTATTCATTAAGAAACGAATAAATATTTTTTCATTCCATTTGAATAAATATTTTTTTAATATGATTACGAATATTTTCATTTCATATTCACTTTTACTCTGTATTATCTGCACATAGCTTGCAAGCCTACAAGAGAAAATAGAAATCCATAAAAACAATGGCTACGATTACATCGTGCACTTAATCCGCAACTTATATGATGGGCATCCTTGTTTAACTTATAGATTAAATAAAGACATTTTTATTAAGAATAAATAATATATCTCGGAATTTAATACAGACTATAATAAATGTCGCGCCCAAGATATTCTATAAAATATATAACTTTACTGTCATATAACCGGAATTATATCGAAATATCTATGACGCGCTCTATCAAATAGATAGATTTATAAATAAAAAATGTATATCTTTCTAAAATATTTTTCAAAATTTCTAAGTTTCCTTTATAAAATCTAAATATTACAATGATAAAAATAAATAAAATTCATTTTTTTAAAGTCATCAAAGTACCGGTTATAGTTAAGAGGTAACGATTGCTTATTGAAGCTTTCTTTTTTAGTTTATATTTTGTTTGAATGAATATAAGTACTCGTTAAATATTCATAGTTTTTTTGTGAATAAATATTTTTCGAAAACTCAAAATTTTGAATGAATATATAATTACATTTTTTTATGTAAAAATTTTAAATAAATACAATTTGGAGCTCAATTACAAATTTTTGTATTTATCGAGCACACTAATTCAGCCAATCTTTTCTTTCAGTGTAATTTTGCTTTAAAATCTTGTTTTGTCTAAAATAGCCCTATTGGAGCTGAATGTATAATCATATATTATTATTTTTAAAAAACTCTTAAAAAAGAAACTGTTATTACATATTTCCGTTTTGCAAAACAGCATTGTGTACAGGTGTACAAACACATCCCAGGTTAATAAAAACGTAAATAAAAAGTTGCTGAATGGATTAAATTTCCAAATCTTAAGAATTCTGATATAAATGTGAATATTTGTACACAGAGAGAAGGTTAAATATGCATACAAATGGACAAAAAACGTTTTATATCGAAATAAAAAGATTCTTGAAAATCTTATATATATTCACTTCTATGTATTTTATAGCTTCTGTGAAAGAAAAAGAATAAGAATGTGTGTAATTATTATTACATACTGTATCAATTTTGAAGCTTATTTTGTTAGACGCTTATTTTTACAGTTCACTTATCTTACATAAAAGTTAAATAATTACACAGTATTATAAAAATTGCTATATTATCTAATAGGAGACACTTTCTTATTTTGTATTAATTTCTTTATTTTATTTTTAGGTTTATGTTTAAGAAACATTATATAAGAAACATTATATAAAAATAAAGCAGTATGATGGTATCGGTAATCTTTCTATATATTTTTCATACATTTTTATATTTTTATATGAATAATTTTTTAAAAATTGTAAAATCGTGATTTTATATTTATATACAGTTGTGTTGCGTGCGTGCGTGTGTGTGTGCGTGTGTGTGTGCGCGCGCGCGCGCGTGTGTGTGTATTAACAGTTAAATTTTAATTTTTTCCATTGTCAAAGACCTTGAAATATTGTTATAGCTGATTATCTAAAGCTTTATTTTACAGATCAAAAAATTTACATGTAATAGAGAACGTTTTTAATTGAATTGACAATATTATTCGTATGAAATTATGATAAGAAATTATTTAGATATGAAACACACTAAACTTTTTTAACTTTATTTGATTTTTGACGAAAATATGTCAATTACATAAAATAATTGCATACGATTTATACTTAAAGCGAATTCACAGAAATTAATTTCTCTAAACTAAAAATAGTGTTTAAATTTACGCTTTTTCTTTTATTTTCAATATATTAGAATGCAGCGCAAATGCAGCATATATTCGATGTGATATGTATATGTGTACTTTGTAATATATCTTAATAAAAGTTTCTTATATTTTAGTGAGAGACTCATTTCTTTCTAATTTTCGATTGTCTTTCATGAAAATTAAAATGGATGTCTGGAAATTACAAGGCATAAAAACAAACTTAGCAATTATAAAGTTAATTTCAAAGTTTAAAAATTAGAAATATATAACGTTCTAAAATAAATTTTTAATTAGTTTTTTAAATCTTGTTTCTTTTAAGTTGTTAACATTATACTCGTACAATAAGATTATAAAACTCTTGACATTTATTAATAGTGAGAGTTATTCTCTATTCATGCAGAATTATTAGAGCACATCAAAATGCAAATCATGGTATTAAACGTATTGAAAATACTTTCACGTAAATCCTCTTTTTTATTAATACTGGTTGTGTCGAAATATATAATAAATATCAGAATACAAAAGTGGCAAGGAATCCCCGAACGGTACCGTAAAAACAAAATAAAAACTCGCGAAATAAGTTACGAAGTTTTAACAGGGGATCGCAGCTGCGCGTTCTATTAAACATGCATTAGTAACTCCGCATCGATTATTACGAGGAAAAGTTCATAAGGAATGTTTCGCGCGTTTCTCGCACCGTTATGCCCGTACGAGCGTGTTGAATTCCAAGCACGAGCCGCATCCGCGCGTACAGTAATACCTAATTGTGATTCATAAGTGTGATACACTGCACCTCTACATACGTATAGATTTGTATGTACTTGTACGTGCACGCAACGTTGAGATCAGACACTAGAAGCATGATTCAACAATTAAGCCATTTTCAGACGTTGATATTTCTTATTTTATTTAAATTTTATAAATAGATATTCAGCAACTTTACGATTTTGCAAGCTCGAAAATAACAAACTCTTACAGTTTTGACGCGGTCTTTGACGTGACAACAAATATTTGAATATCTGATAAATAACCTATTATATTTAGTTTTATTAATCACATGTAACAAAATAAAACTGTAAAATACATCTCTAAAAAAAAGTCATCATTATTATTCATGATTTAGGATTGCGATAAATTCTATTTTATTATATATTATATATTATATAATTATTTATATAATATATTTTTAAAAAAATTTTTTAATTTATAATTTACTATTAAAATTTTATAAAATTTATCACTGTATTATTGTATGTATAGTTTCAAATTTGTAGGATATTAATTATATATATGATAAAATAATTATGTTTTTGCGGAACATGAATTGAGCAATAAATATACAGTATACAAATTTTGAATAATATTCAGTAACGTGTTTACCTGTGGGCTGTTGTGGTTAAAGCCTTAAACTCTAGAGCGCTAAAATGCTAGATGCATTATAGCTTTAAAAAGAACAAATTAGACAATAATTTAACAATGGCGTTTATAGTGCAATTTTATAAATCGTAATAACTAGATAGAAACTGTTAACAGCTGTACATATACATACTTAAAAATGTGAGACTGCTGTCTCTTAAGTCTTAACAAGATATGAGAATTAAGACATGATTAACATGATATTATCATTGACAAGACAGTATTAATAGTATCGTCGGTGTATTTGTAACTCTAATCAAAAATGTACAAAGAAAGTTGTATTCATTAAAGTGGAAAGAGAGGGTGGGCTAAATTGAGCGCTCGAAGATCACGAGCTCCTGGATGCAAATTTTATAAACGCGGATCTGATAATATTAAATATTAATTTTTCAAAAAAAAAACGTCAATAAATTTGTTTTATACTCATACAGTACAGAATTTGCAGCAATATTGCTGCAGTGTTGCTGCAACTTTTGTGCAACTTTGTATTGTAGGAGTACAGATTATATCAAGATACAGGAATTCTTCTGTGCGATATAACTCATTCAAACTTCTCTTAATTCAATGAAATTCATCGTTAAGTCACGTGATTGTCATTAAAGTATAATTATTATTACGTAATAATACTTACTTGAAGATAATGGTACCTTCGTAATTAACTGGAGCCTCCCAATCGAATTCAAGGTTGTGCTTCTGATTTTTATTCGTATGAGTCACGCCATTCTAAACATAAAAAAATAGCAAAAATTTGTTCAATAAAACATCATTCGTATTTACGAAAAGATCTCGATAAATAATTAAACCTTGGAAAAATCATTGAGGATAAAAAAATATTTGTCATATAAAAATATAGTGCTCCAATACATCATATTACCAAGAATGGCGAAGTCGTAGAATTAATATTGTGGAATATATATTCACTCGCAGAAAAATAGACCTGTATATTGTTACAATGGTCCATTTTTTTGCAAATTTATATAGTACAATTAAAAATAACAATTGTTCTAATATTTACAAATTAAAACTTTAAAAATGTGATGCAATATTTCATTTTTTTTCTTTTAAAAAATTGAAAAACTTCACCCAAAACTCGAAAAAATAAAGTATATATTAATTCTAAAATACGAATTAATATATATTAATATTTGACTTTTCAATTATTCAATGTTCATAAATATTATCTCGATATTTATACAAATATTAAAATCTTTTACTTTGGTACGATTTAAAATATAGCTGGATAGAAAAGAGAGAAATAAAAATGTTATGGTGCAGAAAATACCTTTACACCTTGTGTGCATTCCACAATTTTCGCGGATTCGGGTAAGTTTATGAATTCTCCCACGTATTCACCGGTATCGATGTCCCTAGCGAGGATCATGAAGCCCTGGTATGCGAGACCCTCTGGACTTCCAAGGATCAGACGGACTCTACCTTGTCCTGCTGCGGGTAGTACCTGATAAGGTGGATACGACGATTGCGGAAAGGTGTTTTCATGACGTGGCGTCAGATCGAAGCATGTTCGCGGTGGCGCCCCATTGGGTAATCCCAGCACCGTTACGAGCAAGCCGATAACCAGAAACAGCAATGGCTTAGGCATTTCTATAACAAAGCAAAAACAATTAAAGAATAAACATACCTAACTAATAACATAATATTTTTTGTGCTGTATAATATTTTTATGTTGAAAAAAGGTTGATTTTAAATTCACCAAAAAATTCGTCATTAAGACAGAGATTAGATTTTTTTAAACATTTCACATTAATATAGATAATATACATACATAAATACCTTTACACTGTTAGATTTAAATTGTTGTCAACATCACATTTGTAATTAACTTTGATACATAGCCATAACAAATGTGAAAAAGCGAATTATGACATCATGATTATTCCCTCACGAGAAATAACGAGACAATCGCGAAATATCTAAATGAAACAACACATGTGTTTAAACACGAATGCAGACAATATGCGTTGTGTGTTTAATCAGTTTAATGTTCATGTCGATGTTGAATTTATCCGATATGACGTAAACAGAAATGTGCATCTGGCAGCTATTCGTTGTCGTTTATCCATAATACACGTCTTATTCCTTTGCCTGTACGTAATCTCATGTGTAAATTTCAATTGCAACAACCGCATTTGCATTAATAATTGCTGAACGATATAGAAATTGTAAAGATAATGATTCATCTAGTTTCATTTATGTATGAATATATAAATTTTATTTAAATATAATCAAATTGCGAACTGCAAGTCCAATGTTCAAGCTAAACGAATTTTTTTAGAATTTTTTAATACCGTATTTTCTCATGTTGATAAAACTGAGAAAATGCAGTGTTAAAAAGTTGATAAAAAATTTTGAAAAAATTTGTAGAGTTCTATGAGGAGAAAATAAACAATTTTTGTCTCCTGTGGTTTTTCTGTGAAATTGATAGTATTTGAATAAAAAATTATTAAAGACCAATTTTCGATAATTTTTAGCAATTAATATCTTGTTGACTATTGCGAAAATTGCAAATTGGTAGAGGACTTTTGTTTCAGTTTAGTCCATTATGCCCCTGTGCCAAAGACTTATACTAATTTCCAAACGTTCTGCAATTCTTTAACATTTCTTTGTTATTTCAATTCTTTGTTATTTATTACACATGCTTGTGCAATGGTTTCAACAATACATCTTATTTATATAATATATAATATATTATCTCATCAAATAACATTAATTATCGGTAAACAATCATAATCTTTTTAAAAATATAGATATTTAATTTTTTTCCTATTGTTCTCCTATTAATTATTTTCCTATTGTGTCAATACAGAAGATGATACGTTTATTTTATATCTATAAGAACATCTGATATGCAGCATTGTAATAATCATTGATCGAATATTGAATCATACAACTTAGAGAATTATTGGCGATAAACCGACAATTTTTTATAATACGTTAAGAACGTAAATTAATTGTTAATTGCTCAATCATGTGAATCGAGATAATAAGAGATACTTAGAGATAATAGGAGATACGTTATTGAGATACTAATGAACGACGGAGTGAAGCAAGAGGAGTGAATGACTCGCAGAAACAAGCGCGTTCACTTGTGCACAGCCCACGCCTGAAAGAACTGACTTTCACCCTTTGGGAGTTTAGCTTCTTACGAGATTCTTAGTTCGCGCATTCCTAAACGCCCCGCTACTACTAAAATATTCCCCATGCCTGCCGTTATGTAACATCGACTGACCCTCGCCATTGAATGCCACGCAGCCACGGCAATGCAGGAATATTTCCCTATGTATCAAAGTCGAAGCACGTCGCATTAAAATCACGGATTTGCGTAACATATATTCGTTAAACTTAGCGTCTTATTACTACGTTAAATTGTACTTTCCAACGGGTCTTCAGGCGAAGCTTCACAATTTAATACATAAGTTTGTTTTAAAAGAAAAACAAACAAAAACGAAAAAAATGTACATAATAATGCATTAAATTTAGAGATAAAATTAAACGGATATTTAAATTTAAATAAAATCTAGTTAATTACAATCAAACAATTTAATTCAAATACTATTAAAAAAAAAATTATATTTTAATCAGTAATCATATTTTGCATTAATACGAAAAACGCATTTTAATATCACGAATATTATTTACATACATATTTTTTCAAGATTGTATTTTACTAAAAAGTACCTTAGTCAGCAATAAAACGCACGTTCTTTGCGTGGCGTCCGCGAATTCTCATAATTACAAAATATGCATATTCGAGGCAAGGTCGATCACTTGCGATAACTGTTAACCACACTATTTTACACTTTCATAGCAACCAACAACACACACACACACACACACACACACACACACACACACACACACACACACACACACACATACACACACACACCGAATTAACCGATTAGAATTAGGTCACCCGCAATACATGTTGGTGTAAATTCATTGCAAGGAATTATGGATGATTGTCGTATTGTCGAGGGCATAACTTGGTTCATTCATGAAGGAATTTGACGTTGACTTTTCAACGATGATTTAAAACGATGCGTAATAACTCAGACGAAGATTCTCAAGATGAAGATTTCTAACAAAGATTTGAGAATTGCAGTTAATTAACGTACTAACACATTTATATAACACAGCAACTATTATATTAATAAAGATAACTATTATATTAACAAAGATGATATTTTTAAACATAACTGACATAATCTTCAACAAACTTTCGCGTAAGCATTTTTTTTAAATATTTATATTATATGAAGCTATATTTACATAATAATTGATGAATTACATATAGCGAAAATGATAATCGATTTTTTATATTACTATTGTTAGCATATCATTATTTACACAAACATTTACCAAAATTATTATACATATAAAAACTAATAAATTCAGAAGAAGAAAAAGAAGAATATAAATTAATGACATTCTATACTGTCAGATCAAAGGAGCACTGGTAACCCAATTCTTTGAGTTAAATATAACATTTTATTATTTTTAACTTTTATGTGTGTAAAAATGTGAATCTATTTCTGCTTACTTTTAAAATAAATAACGTCCATATTCATTTAGTAAAAAAAAATAATAAGTCAAATTTGAGCCAAAAATTTAATATTTTTTATTGAAAGTTATTTAACTCCTTGTTTTAATTAAATTAACGATATATTGAGTAAAAAAATGGTGACTTATAAAAATGATTAAAAATAACTCAAATTAAATGTAATTTAATTATGAATTTAACAGTATATATCCTTTGTACGATATTATTGATCAACATTATCGTTTCAAATGTCTTTTTAGTTCCATAAAAAATCATCTTGCAAGTATAATATATACATATAGATATATATAAATACCAATTGTAGATTTATAATATTGACCTTCTATTACTTATTTTTCACTTCCATGTCTCTATATCATATATGCACATCACAATGCAACACGTGGACACAATAATCGATAATTGGGAAAAGCATTTGCAAAGAATACAATTATCTCGACAATGCAGCAATGCGGAAGTGAATTGGCTCCAAGATCAATATTACGAATGAATTTATTTTTCTTGGACGGAATTCGCAATTTGCAAATAGTTGCGATCGTCGCGAGACACGGTATATCGAGAAATCAGGACGATTGATTTTTTTTAATCATAAAAATTGTAAGAGAGCGATCTATATACAAAAGCTATGTCTATATAGAATAAATACTATCTATATAGGGAGTTCAAAATTCGCATAAGTACTTAAAATGTATATATAGCGAGATAGTTCTCGAAAAATTAAATGAAAAAGTTATTTGTAAATTTTTATTTTAAGTAATTTTTGAAATAATGGTGGCAGTACTTTTTGGAACGATGAAGGTTTAAATAACAATTACAGACTTTTTAGATAGGCATGAGCGTGCGATAAAGTAGTAGTGACCTCTGATGAACGCGCACACTTTAGCGCATTTACTAATACTCACAGGTGAATTATTTAAACGTAGTCTGTAATTGGTCATATTTAAACTCTTATATTTTAAAAGCTGTTGCTAAACACAAAAATAAAAATTACAAATATTTGTTTTACTTTAATTTTTCGAAAACCGTCTTGCTATAGTATTTTGAGTCATGAATTTTCGGGATACATTCTATATAGGATAAAAAATTGTATCGCAAGATTTTGTTTTTATGAGACAGATCGGAGAGAAATTAAGATCGCGATAATCACGTGCGTGTCTAGCATTATCATATATCATTATTCCATTGTACAGAAAAGAACGAGCACAAGGCTTTGCGGTTTACAATATGACTCATCAGTAGCGTCAAACACATACATATGTACATAGATATATGTACGTACGAGCAAGCACAGCTCGACACGTACACAAAGCTTACATATATGCACATAGATTTACCGCATTTTCTTCCTGCATGGTCCTTTGTGAACGCACAGGAAATTCCCAACACAACATATATATAAGAGTTGATTTAATAACAATTTATTGCGTGCAAAAGTTTCTTATATTGTTAATCACGTTACTAACTAAAATTTTCTATTATCAATATGTTAATATAATGCCAATATGTTACTCTTATAACATCACATTGAAATTCAATTTAAGCCCCTAAAAAATACTTGAAAATTCTTATTTATTATAAACATTAATATTATGTTTAAAAATTATTCTTAAATTTTTTTCAATTAAAACACAAATAATTTTTTGTTTATCGTTCTATCATAGATGTTGTTTATGTAATATTTGTGTTCTTGTATTTAAAGTAAAAATCCATTTTATTTATCAAAATAGAAGTTAGCTATGATGACTGACATTTAAATAAAGCATCGCAATTATCAATATTACGATTACAATTTCTTCAATAAAAATTATCAGTATTTTTAATTTGCATTTATAAATACAATGAAAAAATTGTTCAACGTGTTTAACAATATATTCAGTGTGCAATCTTCTCTTCGTAGCATATTGGTTTAGATATTGTTATGTAACCTGATCTTCGCACGATCAGCATAATACACTTTCGCGCAGTCATCCGTTTAGTTAGCATATGATTAATAAGGGATTACTAATCTGTCAATTTAATATTCAAGATAATATTATTTTGTTTGAAATAAAAAATCAACGAACGCGCGCGTAAATATACAGTGTCCCAGAATTCACAGTTTAAAATACTATAGCAAGAAGGCTTCTCGAAAAATTTAGTAAAAAATTTATTTGTCAATTTTTATTTTAAGAAATGATTTTTTTCGATAATAAAGATTTAAATACATATCTAGTTTTAGATGATCATTTGTCTCTAAGTCGCGTTCAATAATATTCACAAGTGACCATCTAAACGTAGCCTATACATAATTGGCCATATTTAAACCATTATGATTGGGTTGTTGCATCTTTTGATAAACTTTAACTTACTCTCGAACTCTCTTGTTTTCTTATCTTCTTACTTCTTTACTCTTTTGTTTATTTATTCATAGATAAATTACCACATAGTTTATACGAAGATGGAACAATCGGTCCTATATTTACTATTACTTAGAATAAAAATTTACAAATTACTTTTTTTCGAAAACTTTCTTGATGTAATATTTTGATTCGTGAATTTTAAGACACTGTACTGTATAATAAATATATTTTATTATATATATATAATAGTAATATAATATAGGATAACTATTAAAAATTAGGAGATAGATTAAATGAGATAATTACTAATTATTGTAAATATATAGTACTAACGAAGTGTTCAGACACACCCTGATATAAGTGCCTTCTAATTTAATTGCGTTTTAATTTCGTAATACGAGAAGCTTTTAAAGCATTTTTTATATTTGTTGTTACAAAATATCTAACGTAAATAGAATGTTTTAAATATATAAAAGAATATTTCGCTTATGCTTAAACTCTTTTTATATTATTTATTTATTTCATTTTATTTATTATTTTAAATTTAACAATTTTTTATTTATTTTAAGATAATAATTTTTCATGCATAATAAGGTAGTGTTTGCAAACCGCAATAAAACGTGGAATTCCTAATGCAGTACCGAGTTCTTTTAAGTTGAACGTGTATCGTCGAGCAACTAGGTATTCATGACATGTTTCTTCGAATGAGATACATTTAATTGTATTCGTGCAACTTGCAAGTTTCTACTGCTCCGAATGTCATCAGGCAAACAAAGTATCGTGCCCTCGTCTTCCATGTTTGGTGAACGTATCACCATGGTTACGTCGCCCTGTGTTGTCCTAGAATTTCCACAGCGAACATTACTCTCGCGTCAGTACGCCGATTTTATCGCAATTTTATCAGTTACGTAAGCTGGGAGTCACCAGAACAAGAATTTAGGAAGATGTCATTCACCGTCGTCGCAATTATTCCTGACGGCCTCCTCTTTAATGAGTTCAGCTCTCTCCTCAGCTCATCGATCTTGTTCCGATTGTTTCGCTTTGTCTTACATACAGGTTGAATCAACCAGTCAGATTAGAGCAACCAGTATCTGAAGATAGACTTGACATACATCCTCGTATCTCTTTAATTATTTCTTTACAGTATTTCACAATATCTGTACAATTGGAAAGCTTAGTTTTCTCAACAGACTGCCTTTTTCAATGATAAAACAAAGATTCATGTTACTCACTTCTTTTTACCAGAAAATTATACAGAAAATTAGTAACGCAAGGATTGTCATGAAATATTTTCTTGCATATTTACTCGATGAGTTATCTAAAGTTATTTATTTGGGATTATAATTAAGAGAGAA
>NW_017305843.1:576444-579989 GCF_001594115.1 Trachymyrmex septentrionalis | reverse complement strand
TACAGAAAATTAGTAACGCAAGGATTGTCATGAAATATTTTCTTGCATGTTTACTCGATGAGTTGTCTAAAGTTATTTATTTGGGATTATAATTAAGAGTATATAATTGAGATAAAATATTGATACTTTGTGTCGCTTTGAGAAATAATTCAGTTAACTGGCGAAGATGACTTATTCTTATAGATGGTAAAACCCAGAAGTGAATCATTGAGTGAATTAGTGTTGCACTAGAATAAGAAACAGTATATCTATATAATACAATATTGTAAAAAAAAATGACATGATTTCTTCAAAGTCGATTAACTTTAACCGTAATTCTATTCTCTGTACTTCTTTCGGGATTCTGTCTCTGTAGAAGAAAATAAAGAGACCACTGCCCCTTGATTAAAGTTAATCGACGTCGGAAAAATCAATCCTGGAGCGATCGAAAAGATCTAGGATCCAACGGATTCACTCGATCTTCTGCTTATCGTTGCGAAGAATCGCGCTTCCACCGTAATTCTACGACACACAATGACCTGGATTAAAGAAGAGCTGCCTGCTAAATTCTTCCACGTTCATTCATTTGTATAAAAAATAACAGATTTATACATTTCAACGTATTATTTTCAATTAAACATATAATACAAGACTCTACAAAATCTATCATATTTCTTTCTCAAAACAAAATATGTATAACACTTTCATACTTTCATTTTATGACTAGTTTAAATGTATTTTTATTAAAAAGAAATTATATTAAGAAATTATATATATTTTAGCTAGTAACTTATTTATTAGTTTAAGAAGAACTATTTTTTCAAATTAATTTATCTAAAAATTAAAAAATTGAAAATTAATTATATCGTAAAAAAAATGTTATATATAACAGAGAACAAGAGGATAAATAGTGATACAACAATTCTATAAATTTTATAATTAGAAAATTAATCTCTACGTAGCGGAAAAAATTTGAATCACTGTCGAAAAGATTTGAATTATTGTCACGTTTATTCTCGACTTCTAAAATAGGCAGAAAGCAGTTGAATTTTTTATGAACATCTCATACAAGTTCTTCATAACGTCATTTCGTAAATTTTAAAATAAATCCATGTTTATTTTTATACACAAATTATCTTCCTAATTCTACTTCACGTTGCACCTTATATACAATTTAATTTTCTCAGCGAAAGGTTATCGCGCAAAATACTTTTGTCTAAAAATAGAATAATTTTTATTGGTGTAATCGATATACATTTATGTCAATATAACTTTTAATAGTCTTAATACAGATTTAGCTAAGAAAATGTTTCAGTTTGACATTCGTTAGCTATTATTGGTTAGCACTAGACAATTATTTTTAAAAGAACAATTATATTTTAAAGGGATTTTTATATTTAGATATAAGAATGTAAAAACCTAAAAGACTCGTAATATATGTAAAATTTATCTTGCTACATTTAACGTTTCATTATTAAGACATGATTTCCTAATTGTCTATAAGACACTAATCTGATAAGATTATCTCGTCTTTTCGGTGTTTTTTTTTCTTTTTTTTTTTAATATTTATGGAAAAGTAGAGAAGAATGAATTTTGAATTTGATCTTAAGGTTTTTTGAGCGAACCAGTAATCATAAAACAAAAATTGATCAAAATTGTTCAGCTAAAAGATCATTCATTTACTATTTTTATTAATTTAGATAATACATTGCTTCACGGATTGCTACTCAATTTTGATGAATAGAGAATGACGATCAAGTAATGTAAGAAAATCGATAATTTCAATCTTATCTGGTTCATTATTAAATGAAACATATAACCCAATTGTTTATCAATTTTTAAACATTACAAAACAGGTCATTGTCAATAACTAATATGCTTTTGAAAAAATAGTACCCCGACAACATAACTTATTAAACAGCCGGGTCACATACTTTTTCTTCGATTCCGAACGGTCATATACCCAAGGAAAAACCAAACTCGCACTCACAACAGAGTCATTTAGATAGATTAAAGAAATTTTGAAATTGTAAAAAAGTTTGAGGTCACATAGTGTAGTCGATCAAATATACAAAATATACTCTTGTACTTTGTTATTGTAAGTACAATCATATACAATAATATATGCTTTATATATTTAATTGAATACACCATCCTTCAATTTTTTACATAATTCACAATTTCTGCTAACCTATTCAAATTGTCCCGCTTTACTCTATCTGTTTGCTCGCAGCAATTTTTAAAAATTAAGTAGCAGTTTCACAGGTCCTAACATTGTATTAAAATTAAAAAAAGTTATTTCTTTCTATGAAAATCTTATAATTTTAATAATTCTTTTTTTTTTTTTTACGATGTTGCTCATGGCACAAATTGATGCCACCTGCTGAAGTTCAAACTCGCGTGTGCGACTGCTGCGCGAACACTCACCGGTCCTCATTTCCGTCGCGGAAATGGATGCAGATCCTTTACCAGACGGCGTTTACCACGATGTAACGCGCGCCAAACAAATTCGTAGGAGGTCACGTGTACCGGTACCGGCGGTCCGATAACACACGCGCACTAATTCCCGGTCCACGTTCACGTTGAGACGGCGTCCATTGATCGTTTTCCACTCGATTCTTTGACGCTGATTGCGAACGCGTCCTTCCGGTCAAATGGATCCCGATCGTCCTGTATTCTTTGCGATCGGGTGAGAGGCTCCGAAATACGCGCACCTCTCACTGTTTTTTAACTGCACGATGAGGAGAATTTAGGCAAAGACTAGCGACGCGATCGACTTAATCGTTAATTCGCCGGATTTGGATCTCGCGAGGCACTTGTTGATCTCTTGGCGGCATACTTCTGTCGACAGCGTCGAGAACCACACCTTGCGAGAGACTGTACGAGAAATACGGGCCGAGTTGAAAGGCCCTCGGCCGTGAGACCAGCTCAGGTCCGTAGTTATTTGCTGGTAGTTCGCACATTGGTGATCCGCGCTACTCGACGAACACGTAAATACTACACAATAATATAATATGTATAATGACCGGTTCCACTAATGTAAATGAAACTTCCAAGTAAAACAGAAGATCTCAGTAACGTTTAACGTCCGTTTCTATCAACGTAGTTTAATTTTAATCTTGGTCTAATTAACTCTTCATCTTTTCTCGTTCTAAGAAAAGATGAAGTGCAAGTTAAATTGAGTTAAAGTCAATTCTATAGAAACGGCCATACGTTAAAACGAATTGCGACTGATCATTTTGACTTTAATCATTTTGGAGCCATTTTAACGCTAGTATGCTTTTTTAGATCCATGTTGACATTATGACTTTTTTGGTTACGTTTGGGTTTAATCTCAATTCGACTTATTTTTAATTCATAGAGCTAGGAAAAGATGAAAAATAATAATAAAATAATAATAAAATTGAACTGAAATTAAAGTTACTCTATATTGGTAGAAACGAGCGTAAACCGTTCGAGAAATATGCTAAAGTCATGCACCAAGAATATTTAGTATCTAATAATGACCTTGCGAGAAAAATAGTAAGAGAGAGAGAGAGAGAGAGAGAGAGAAATTGCTACAAATG
>NW_017305843.1:573649-576344 GCF_001594115.1 Trachymyrmex septentrionalis | reverse complement strand
AGAGAGAGAGAGAGAGAGAGAGAGAGAGAGAGAGAGAGAGAAATTGCTACAAATAAATTACTTGTAAAAAGAAGAAGGCATCTTTGAAAATAATTTATTATATTTATTATATTGTGTGTGTGTGTGTGTGTGTGTGTTGTGTGTGTGTAGGGAGGATTATTTTTTTTAATTAGAGATACAACACAATTTTCCAGTCTTTATTCTCTCTATATTATCTCTTCGATAGATATGTGTATCTACCAAAAAGATAGATGTCTCTTGTATACTGAATAATTAATAAGTTTTAAGATTAGTTCCTACATACTTTATTCTTCCTTACATCTTTATTCTTTATTCTTTCTTTTCCCTTCGATACCTAAGAATATATTATTTATTTTATTCTGAGTACGGAAATACCTCGTTAAAAACATCGTCTTAAGTTAGATTTCTTATATATGCATACATAGAAATTCGTTATACATACTCTTTAAATTATAATCAATGGTTAATCACTAATATCAATGCTAAGTATGTCACCAGTAATCAGTGAATGAGATGTGAAATCTCTAACCTAGTAATCTTTATTATGTGATCTAACTAACCTTGTTTTAGTACATAAATTCAATAAATATGGTATTGAAAGATTGAAATTAATGAGCAAATATCACAGTATTTTAGTACACATATAATGCTCAAACATTCTTTCTTTTCTAATTGAATTTCACTGATTATCCAATGCCAAGTATGCCACTGGGTAATTAGTGACTATCCACTGATTCAGATTTAGAGAGTATATACATATATACATTCTATATATAGTCTGTCCGATAAAAGCGTGGTCGACTTATACATGAAAGAAAAATTTATTTATTACTATTTAAGTAATAATGATTATATTCTATAGAATTATCGTTAAAGTGCAACTACATTAATAATGGGTCCAGTCACCGGTCTATAATAAACTGGTATCTTCGAAGCATACTTTCCATTAAATTGATAGTGTATTTACGATATAATACGATAAAGACCTTCAAATGCATCAAATTTCGGTAGACAACTGTTTTAAAATAAATTGTCCTCCCACGAAGTTTCTTTTGATAAACGCCCATACATTTTCAATCGGATTTGCATCGAGTGATTGCAACGCTCAGTCCAGCGCCGTGATATCATTTTACTCTTCCCAATTCTTACAGAGCCTGCTTCGTTATCTTTTTGGAGAATCCAATCTTCATTTTTATGGATAATCCAACGTAGGGCAGATGGTATCAGAATCTTATGATATATTTTTTCTGCATTCAAGTTGTCTGTAAATAAATAAAGATAGCCAAATCCTTGCTCTGAGAAGCAACCCCAAGAGTGCATCTTCACGTGCGCCGTGCCACGTTCTGGCAAATCATCTACCATTTTTGTTTCAATATAACGTTG
This sequence comes from Trachymyrmex septentrionalis, assembly GCF_001594115.1. Classification (NCBI taxonomy): domain Eukaryota; kingdom Metazoa; phylum Arthropoda; class Insecta; order Hymenoptera; family Formicidae; genus Trachymyrmex; species Trachymyrmex septentrionalis. The sequence goes on along the minus strand of NW_017305843.1, from coordinate 574,940 downwards.
TACCTACTTTTAGACGAATGATTTTGATTTCCGCATGTATTTGACGGCAGCGGATTAAGACATTTTCGGTCGTTTTTTGGATGTGTACATAAAAATACAGTTTCATAGCGCGAGTGGCACTCATTTTGAAATATACTTTTTCTACCAAGAATCAAACAATAATTGACACTATGATTAATAATGCATCATACACAAAAGATAACACCTATCAGCACAAAAAAGTTAGAATAATGCATCTTTTACCGGCTACGAGTAATTGCGACCGCGCTCTTATCGGACAGACTATAAATTAGTAATCAACATTTAATTGCATTGAATAAAAATTAAAACTGTTTCTGTGTATAACAAAAAAATGTAGTGTCTATTTTAATTATATTATAAATATATATTGTATATATTATACGAATGTCTGTACTTACTGACTTCTACCGGTCTAAATATGTTTGTAAACTTTTCTATGGACATTTCTTTATTTTATCCCTGATATATAATACGCATACAGTACACATATACATATTTGGAATTTAAATATCAAAAAAATTCGAGATCATGAACTAAAAAAAAAGTTCTGTAGAGATATACGTCCGTTTTTTTTTGCTTTGTTTTCGAGAAAATCGCAAAAAAGACAAATCGACAAAACATAGTTTTATACTTTCTCATTACTTATTCACATTGTATTTATTAACTCGCTTAATATAGATATTGATCAAAATGTTGTCTTCTCATAATGTAGCGTATATATACAGAATGTCCGAGTAAGTTTTAACAAAGCGGTCATGTATACATAGAGCGGACTAATAAATTGAATCAAAAAATCCTCTACCATTTTGCAATTTTGGCAATTTTTTTAGTTATCCAATGAGCAGAATGTCTAAAATCGACACATAAGACAACTTTAAAATATTTTTAAGAGTTTTTTATAAAAAATATTTTATATTCTTATAAGATATTTCATAAAAAAAACTTTGAAAGAGATCGTAAAGTTGTCCTAAACGCCGATTTTACTCGCTATATTGCAAAATCATAGAGGACTTTTCGCTCTATCTATCTATTATATATATATATATATATATATATGCGCTCTTCTCGCGCAATCCGCGATTCTCGCGATGATCCGAATCTCGTGGTGGTTTTAATTAATAGTATTAATTGCGACAAAGCCACGCGTTCCGTTCAGCTGGCGACCATTTAATTGCGAGTTATTCAATTTCAGTGCGACGACGATACGCGCGAATTTCGGACACGTTTCGTGAGAGCGATTGTGTCGCTCACCGGTGAATAGCGACGTCGC
>NW_017305843.1:552920-573549 GCF_001594115.1 Trachymyrmex septentrionalis | reverse complement strand
TTTTTAATATTCCTACGACTTTTGATTACTGAGTTATCGCGGATTAAATAAAAGAATTATTTTGACTTTAATTGCTCATAACTCCATTAAAAATTGTCGTATCGTATAATTTAAAAAAGAGATTTTTAAAGCTGAAACTTTACTCTATCAAGATATATAATATTTATATTGTTGGTAAGAAAATAATTGCGGTTTTTATTGATAGATGTCTTTTAAAAAAACGCGATGACTTTTTACTTAACCTAATATATAAACGCTTTGTTAAAGCTTACCGAACACCCTATATAAATGTATATTTGAATTTATATAGGAACAAACTGTAATATGGCATGTTTATATCCAATTTGATTGCTTATAATTTGTATAAAAATGAACATGTAAAAAATTTGTTTTCAATCAAAACGCTAGATATTAAAGAACGTAATCAAGCAAATGTACATTATTTTATTAAGAAAATAATTATAAGCAATGAAAGAAGCATTGGAAAATTATTGAAAAAATAAAGCCAGGTATGAAAGCCATATCAAAAAAACATTCAAGGAATAATCTTCTGCCTTTACATTTAAATTTATATAAAAATCGTTCAAGATTTCTTTCTTTCTCCGACATTACTTATTTCAATTACATCTTGTTTTAAATACCTACTTTAAGCCGGCACTGAGTCGTGTCAAGAGAGAGGGACTAACTATACTATGCCACCAAAACGGTACGACGCGACGTGTACCGTACGTTCGCCACTCGTTGTTCATCTCAGTTTTATCAACATATTTTTTGTCTTTCTGTCTTGCATTCTCTCTCTTTTTATACTCCTTTCTCTCTCTCTCTCTCTCTCTCTCTCTCTCTCTCTCTCTCTCTCTCTCTCTCTCTCCACCACTAATGATTCATTGTCAACCACAAATGCAAAAAAGAAAGAACCGTAATGGTATCGCCTCATCGATTTCTTGAAATATTAACAGAATGTTCAGATGTATAAATTGGCTACTTAGTAATACTTAAAAAATTAAACAATTCGTAATTTCTAATATTGTTTTTTATCAATTACAATTTACCCATATTAATCTTGGATAATCATAATTTGCATACTTTACAGTATAATTGCATGCTTTACGTCTTTATGGCGAACGCAGTTTTATATTAGTATCTTGAAAGTATTACGTGTCTAATATTTAATTCATAATTTTTTTATCAATGACGCGAGATAAAGTTAAGCTTTATAAAATGGCTAAACCTTTCTCAACGCGCATTAATTAGAAACCTGGAGATTTAAGCGCACGCGAAAAAGATCGCGCGGCTTAATGAGACTCTTTAACGCGATTGGGATGTCACGGAGAGAAATTGCTAATGCGCTTAACAAGACGATTAGAGAATATCCCGTGCACTTTGTGAAGATATGCGGTTTACTTTTACCAAACGATGCAAATTGATAAAACCGGTTCACCGGCTAGTATTATTGCGCTCCAAGATATACGATGTACTACTTAGCTGCGTACCGTGGTTAGAGATTATTTTATCAACCCTTCGTCACTAAGTTTGCAAAGTCAGAGATTTACGTCCTTTTATCTTCTCTTTTAATGAATATATCAGTTTATGGAAGATCATGTTTGCAGTCTTTAAAAATGCACGAATTCTTTTCTGCCATTGTTAGTGCCATTTTAGTGTACTATAATCTGTATTGTAAACTGTTCATCGTAAACCTTTACTATAATATATTTATCGGTTTCGTTAATTTTGTATAACGTTATTTACTTATCCATTACATATTTATTATTACTTATTTGCTGTGTACATATATATTAAATGACTTATTTCAAAATCATTTTAAATCTATATTTTTATGAAGTTTTATAATTAAAAGCATTTATATGTTTCAACATGTTTAAAAAATATGACTTTTAATTTTTTTATTGAAGTTCTTTAAGATATAAATAGATAAAGATATAAATAGAAAAAAATATAATAAATAATAAATAATAAATAATAAAATTTATTTATTTATACTATTGTTATGTAACTTATATAAAATTTCTTTGACAAATGAAATTACCATTTGCTTCTCTAGCTCGCAGTTCTTGCACCGTTATACAGAGGTCGACTATTTACGCGTAGCTCTTAATTTTTCAACATTTTACGTTTTTATACATATATTTATTAAAATTTATTAATAAAAATTATATAATTTAGTTATTCATTTTTACTATTACATAATAATGTATTTTTATTATTTGCAAAATAATAAAAAATAAATTACAATATATTTTTCATTAAATATTTACTCAAAAGAGGATTTAAAAAAGAGAAAATTAAAAGATTTTTATGATAATATCTTCCACTTTTTAACTAAAAAATTGTAAAGGTAATTATTTTTACAGCAGAAATATCTAATTTAATACTGACTAATTTAATGCTGAAAGTTAGTGATAATTACATATTTTAAATATTAAAATCACTAGACAATAGTACCTTTAATACTCAAAGTAAATATTTAATCTCTACCTTCTAATATTAAATGTCTACATTAAATTATAAAATTTAAGAAAAATATAAAATAATTGCAGACCGTGACATACATAAAGGTTTGTTTTTTCATACCGCAATGAACTGCATCAAAATTTCCCTTACAGTTTTTTGCTAAATTTTAAATATATATCTATTCCTTTATTACTTTAAGTAGAGAGAATATATATACTTTGTTACTTTAAGTATAGGAAGTATACTTAATATATACTTATATAATTTATTTATAAGAAATAGACATAGATAGTGGAGATATACACATTTATACCTAGGTTATGTTCCAAAATTAACTGCCAGTATTGAAAATCTATAGTGTATGTAACGTAAACTACAGCATTTTGAGTGCTGGCAGTAAATTTGGAACACAGCCCTAACTTTGGAATGTACTGATCGTATCTAACAGAGATATAAAGAGATGAATGATCAAGAACATATTAAAGTGGTAGTCGTACCTTAAAAAACGCGTCACAAGTCACAAGTTTGCCAAAGCAAGAAAAAAACAATTTATTTATAAATGTGTATATTATATCCATTTTTTTCATTTGTTTAAATTATAAAATATTGTTTTTAATTAATGCTAAAATAATATTAGATATTATTTTGTATGCCGAATATTTCGGTCACGGCCTTGTGTTAATAAATTGATATTAGTTGATACGAACCTGTTTTCTTGTTCTTCAGTTACCAGTTAACCATCAACGCATCAACGTGCACGATTCGGTAAACTTGGTTTTTGAAAGCAAGAAGGTAACATTTTCTGAAGGTATTTTTAACAATCACATGTGTACACCTGCGCGAATACATGTACGCGTGCTCATACATATGTCTATACGTTTTTTAGCGCGTGAATGTATATATACATATATTTATACAGCTAACGCTAAATATTCATAGAAAATTCATTCGATTTGTATTCCCAATGTGCCGAATATTCCGGAACACAGTAAAATAATTGTCACAGAATTCAAATATTGATAAAATGTTCAAAATATTATATGAATACGCCTTGCATAATCACGAAAATCACTTACGAATGAGCAGTAGTACATATCTCCTCTAATAGACACGCTCGCGGCGGAGATGCATTTTATTCGTAAACAAGAATTACCTAGAAAAAAATATAAAGAGCGCAGCATTTTGCTTGTAAAGTATGCTCTAAAATTGGGCTTCAAGATAAAAGCACATGAAATGTATTCCTCATAGCAGAATTTTGTTTAAAAAATGATTCAAGGACGACCAAAGAATTTCTAGAAAAATTAAAATTTTGCAGAATATACATGGAACATTCTCAGAATATTATATAGTAACGATATATAAATGGAATTTTTAATCGATATTTCAGTGTTGCTTTTACATTCCGTAAATATTTCAGGATTTTCCAGAATACTCTTGGAATGTTTCTCTTAAATTTTAGAAACATTTTATAAATATTTCAAGAATATGTAACGTTAGCTGAGCACAGTCGAATTAAAAGTAAGTTCATTATTCCTCAAAGTAGAAAATACTTATAATACTTTTACAAAATTAACACAATATTAAAGTAAAATTTTATAATATTTATATGTCTTTCTTCATTAAAACAACATTTTTTTGTTTTCATAGATAATACTAACAGGAATTACAAAGATAACCTACTAAATCATCATATTTGGAAATTTATTCTAATTATCTTAAGGTTAAACAAAGAGAATCATATAAATATGAATCCAAAAGCGCCTTAGATTTTACGTTTAATTTTAATATGCTGTATTTTATATTTTATATTGCTTTATTTTATTAAATTTTATTATACTTATTTAAATTTACTTCACATAAAATCTTACTCTGGAAACTTTTAATATTTAGCCGAAAAACGTTTTTAATTTTTACTTTTTTACTTTAAATATTCTAACTTGAAAAAATGTTATTTTAAAAACGTAAAAAGATATATTTTTGTAGAATTTTTACTAGTTTACACAGTAAAATGCAGCGGTTTGAGAAAAAATTCAATCAGAAGATATATTGCAGCAGATTGATACCTATATTCTGTTCTCCAATATGTTTCTCTCTTGAATCCGCAAATAGAACATGTCGAAAAGTGACAGCACAAATTGATTTAATTCTTCGGTACTTCTCTCAGTATAAGAAGGATTAGAATTTAGCAACGACAAAATAAATTTTTTGGATATTAGTATTATTAATAATAACAATCTAATTGAATTTGACTGGTACCATAAGTACCTACGTATTTGAGAAGATACTTTAATTTTTTATCGTCACATCCACTCTTACAAAAAAGAGGCATAATAATAGATATGACAGATAGAGCGTTTTTATCATCGGATCCTAAATATCGCTAAAAAAATTTTGGACACATTATCAGTACATTATTAAAAAATGATTATTTGATTGATTTAATTTTTAATATTATTAACGCACGTTTAATCAAAAGAAATCAAAAGAGATTGTACTTCTTGGTTTGTACTCTCCTCTCTACCTTATATTCCAAAAATTTCAGGCGAATTCAAAAGCATTAGTAAAACTTTCAACACTACATTAGCTTTTATTAGATTAAATAGTTTGATCAAGGGACATAAAGATTCTCCCAAGAGAAAAGAGAAAAAATATTGTGCGTAAAATCTCATGTAAACCTTGCGATGCCTCTTATGTTGGACAGACAGAAAGAAAACTTAAAACTAGATTGGTTAAGCGTCGTAATCATATTAACCGGAATAGTAACAACCAATCGGTGATTGGTCACAGAACAGGATTGAATTTGAACATGACTTCGATTGGGAGAATGTCCAATATTGAATCGCAATATTGAAGAGCGTTTTCTTAATAAATGTTTAATATCCAAGTATCTTCATATAAAATAAATAACAATAAATAAAGGGCAAAGTAAGAGTCAGTACGTTTCGTTTTTGAAAAATTGAACAATTTACATATGTTTTTGAACTTTTCCAAGAGATCTGATACACTTGCGACTGTGTAATCGTACGTGAATATTGTCGAGTTCTACATCAAGACCCGAATTGTGCTTGCAATGAATTTGCGAACATTTGTATTGCGGTTTACTTTTTTTTTCCGATATTTGTCTGAAGAGGGCTCAATCTTGTAGCCAAAACTTGTTACGATTTTCATTATTTCTTATCTTTTATTCTTTAAGAAGAGGACTCAATCTTGTATCCTTTATTTTTATTTTTATTACTTTCTTCGATTTTATTTTTCTTTATTTGTAGTTTATTCTTTTAATTAGATGACTATTTTTTTAAAACGAAACGTGCTGACTCTTACTTTGCCTTTTATTTATTATTATTTATTTTGTATAATAAGAGTCCTTTAATTTTGTTAAATACTTTCATATACTCATGCAACAAAATCGTCTCAATTTACGCTCAGATACAGAGAATGTACATCAAACTTATATATAATTATTACAAGACATTAAGTAGTTGCATTTTGTCGATTTATACAAATTATTGTTTATATATTGATATTGTTCTTTTTTCTGTTTATTTTTCTTGTCTGACATGTCTTACTTATTATATTAAATGTATTAGTCATATTTCGTTCGAGTTGCGATTAATATGCGTTTTTTAACTTGATAATCTTTAGTGATAATAAATTTTAATTAGTTTTGATCCAATGTCGAGATGAATTCCTTCTACGTCTTGAGATGAGTCGCCAATTTTTTAATGTTAATTTGTAACTCGTTGGATAGAATAATTTCGAAATATTTATAAAATAATTGTTTTAATGTTTTTTTCGAATAGATTACAACATCAAATCTGTTAATCTAATAGTGATTTTTTCTCGGACATGAAGGGATTGATATTTTGAAATTGTATTGCTGAGGATGGTTCCAAAGTGAACTAAAACGTACTATTTTTTTAAATAAAGATTTTATTTTCTGGAATAAAAATTTAATATTGCGTATTAACTACTACGCTGACTCTCACTTGCCCTGATTTTTTTTAGAGATTTTTTGTTCTCTCAGTATAGTATATCCAAATTATCTTTTATTTTATATGCTATAACTTTTTTATTAATAAAAATATATTTATTGCTTGTTACTGTTATATTTCTTAATATCTGGCGTTTAAATTGAAAACAAATTGTTTCATTGTTATAGTATATTTATTTTTATGCAATATTTTTATATAATAAATATGTCTGTGTAATAAAACGTATACGCTAGTTGCGTAACTCAAATGAGCGTACGATACACCGTCTCTCGAGAAATGCGGCATAATAGATGTTCGAATCTAAACGATACATATGCGATCGTTATAGAAAATAGTGTTAATTCAACATATTTTATAGATTATTAATCATTACATATTTATTATGAGCCAAATTCACATAACGTGCGAATTTCAAAGTATTAATATTAACTTTTTTCGTGGTAAATCTATATCAAAAAGTAAGTATAAATCTATGAAAATAATCGTATTTAGCCACTTATTTATTAAAAATATTTTAAAAATAATCATATGATTAATTATATAAATGGTTTCAAAAAGTTTTCAAAAGTAAACATGTGACGAATGTAAAAGAAATAATTAGTACAGAGCATGTACTATAGTTATGGGCAAAGTTATTCCTCAAACAAGAGTGACTAATCCTCTTTATAAAGTTATTATAAAAGTATGTATTAAGAAATTAATTTGTTTCGAGATAATCAAAAGTATAATAAATTGTTAAATAATAATTTTTTTAAGTATATTTTTAGAAATTTTAAACATTTTGAAAATACTTGGGGAATCAAAAATATGCAAATAAAAATTTTAGATGATAAAGGAAAAAATATTTAAAAGATTGAAGTGAACATACACTTCTCATACGCGCGCGCGCGCACAAACATACTTCTCAATTAGTATTGATGGATGTTATAACTAATAATTAGTGTATGCTGTTTTAGCTAAGAGAAGCATGATTTTGTATTGATATTATCTATAATAATATTTATATATACTCTCTAAATTCTTTAAGGTGAAATCTCACTCTAAAACAGTAAAATCTCACTCCAAAATACTGTCACTCTTATTTAAGAGTGACAATATTTTTATTTTTTTTATTCAAGAGTGACAGTATTTTCACTCTTTTGAAATGAAATGTTACTTTAAAGAATTCAAAAATTAAAGCTACAAAATAAATATATTTACACATTATGTAAAAGATTTGTGGGGCAGATGTTAAAGTGCATATATAGACATGTATTTGGCGTGTGGAATGTTGCATGTTATTTTGGATTTATTTTATAAATTAAATATGATTCACTCATATTTGATTAACAGCTTGTTTCCATTTATTTCTTTAGTCCAATTGATAATCTTTCTTCTTGACGGGAAACTGTAAAATGTTAGGTCAGGAATGTTTTTCTCAGAATTTTTGCATCCAATTACACAATCTTTTACAGTTAAAATAAATTTAAGTCGTTTTTATTAATAATAAACAGCGCGTGCCGACTTCTAGTTTAGGCATCTATGTTACGCCTGATTTAGCCGATTGGTGGCACCACTTGAGCCACGCAATTAATATTATAGATAACAACTGATATTGAAAAAAGAGGTTAAAGAAATTGGTTAAAGAAAGAAGAGGTTAAAGAAAAGGGAGAACTTAAGTTTGATAATACTTTTTTAACATCATCGAATTCGATTATTCCTTTTTCAGCCTTTTCCTTTCTCGAAAAATAAAATCCGCGGATCTGCGCGTGCACCATGCCACGGGCGCGCATGTGCATCTAAAGAGCGGCGGACCAGCATCTCTCTTATAAGATGTGTCGTTTAGTACGAGAATATTACATCTAGAAGATATTACGTGTGTTCACTAACGTGATTGTTTCAAGGTGAAAAACCGTGAAAGGCGACGCATTGCTACTATATTACGTCAAATACCAGTGAGAAGTGACAATGAAATATCAAATTGACATCGATTCGATGTCGATTCCATTATCATTTTTCACTGGGTAGCAACAAATAAGTTCGATTCGTTGACTTCCTTTTCAGTTATATATATAATCGCTTAATTTTGGTATTTACATATACTGTAAAAATTCTAAAAAAAAAGAAAGTGTGGTATTACGTATCGTAGAAGACAGAAAAACAAAAAGAAGGAAAAGAAGAATTTTATGCATCGTTTATTGAAACAATTAAACTTCAAACATGTCACTGTTTGCTTGTTGCGTGCGTCAGGTGAGTCATTGTTTGTCAATAGTGAGTGTCTTCTATTTAGTGACACAAATTAACATAAATGTTGTTCTATTTTTCTTTGCATTCCATGAATAACAAAGATAAAATGATATTTGTATTACTAAATGAAAGACACTGAATGTAATGATAAAAATATATACAAATTATATGTTTTCTTGTTTATGGACAGAAAATTGAAATTTAATAACACGATTAGAGTCGACCGCGCGCATATTAATCGCGCGCGACGCAACAATTGAATTTGTCGTCTATTTAATTTTTTTTAATAATTATTTTATTGTAAAGTGATATCAACATATAAAACATTACAGATAAATAAATTTATTACTTATATAAAATTTTTATTAACAAATTATTATTTTTTATTCTATTATTTAATTATTTTGCTCTTTATTATTTATATAGAATTTTTATTCTTAAATACAAATTCTGTATAAATAATAAAGAACAAAAATCTCATAATAAAATAAAAATAACAATGATTAAGTAATAGAATGAAGAATAATTTTGCATTTTTATTATAATTTTTTATTATAATCTTTTATTTTTGTATTTTTTGTCACTTTTATGTCGCCCATTTATATTATTTTTTATATATTTTTAACCCTATATATATAATAAATTTTTTGTTTTTTATATTTTTTGACAAATTAATATTTTATATAAATAAATAATTACCCTATAAAGATAATAAAATTAATTCTTTACCTCAAAACTGTAACTTATTAATTTTATAATGTTCTTATTGTTAAAAGATATATTCGTATTTTTATTGACGTTGGTAATACTTCTTTTATTAAAATTCTGTCATTCGTATAATCCATCAATCGATTAAAGTAATATCTGAATGTGTTATTATGATTTAATTTGTTAGATTAGTAAATAATTTAATTAAAAGGAAAATATATATTTTAAATAAATGATAGATCTTATTAATATATTTGTGTAAAATGATGAGATAATTTAAATTTAAATGTAAAAGATATATATTATATATAATATATGTAAATATATCGAAATAGCGCGCGCGCTGATTAGAACACACGCAACATATCGTCATATTTTTTATATAAAAGTTATAATAACTGCTAGCGAAAGAAATAACATTGAAATTGTTTGCAATGCAAAATAATCTGAATTCTCTTTGCTCACCCCTATCGTTCAGGTGACAAAATCGGTAAATAGAAAAATGAAGTAAACTTATAAGGCTCTACCACGGGCACCAATGCATGTGCGTGCATGATACATCTGTATTCATGTGTACGTATATATCCATGTGTTTATGCATGTGCTCGCGCCCACGAAGAGAGTGAACGTCAAGCCGCTCGCTAGGATGAACAGATACATTTTACGCTATTTAACAAATTTCATGCTCAAGTGTCAAAGCGACTGGCGTCCTTGCTGTAATCAGCCGGGGGTTATATTAATAGAACGCGGCGATTCACTGTTTTGCAAAATTTTTCTTAGAATCGATTTCGTAGCCCTTTACTTCATCGGTGACGTTGAGTCCGTACGAGCGCGAAGTTACTCAATATCGCAGTAAACAAATTACTTTTAAAAAATCTTAGCGGATGAACAAATTATTCGCTTATATTTTTTAACAAAAATTTCTGATATAATGACGCATTCGAAGAACAAGCTGTCAGCGTTATTGTGTTATTCTGTTTTTATACCGTTTATTAGATATAAAACAAAGACATAAAATGACTCACGTTCTCCGAGTGTGCCTCTAATTGCTTTCTCATTTACTTTTGCGGTAGTTACATTGAAATTTTTCCATGAATAATGCAACATAAGTGCGGAAAACATAATACGCAAGAATTTTCTTCAAGTAATTCTCCAAGGAAACATGTCTAAAAGAAGTTACATAATAAACAAAAGTTTAAGCCCGTTTCTACCAATGTATATTAACTTTAATCTCAGTTCAACTTACACTTTACTTTTTTCAAATTCTCAGAACTGGAAAAAGATGAAGAGTTAGTTATATAAACCGAGATTAAAATTAAAACTATATTGGTAGAAACGGGCTTAAATTTTTGTTTATTATGTAACTTCTTTTACTGGGAATTAAATCTTTTATTCAACATCAAACTAGTGTTTCTTCGTGGAATTTTTAAATTAGATTAAAAATTTAATTCAGCGGTATATTTTTGCATTTTGGGAATTAATTTGCATATCTTCGCATATCGTCCTTTCACAGAATAATCGAGCTGCAGAAGAGGCACTACAACAGATGCTAGCGAAAGATCCGCCAGAGATCTCATGGGAAAACACGTTGGGTTCACCCAACGGCGTGCCCTTCGATGATGACACAAAGGAGTTACTGAGAAAGTGCCTCGATGTCTCCGTGTTGCCACCAACCAGCGTGACGGAGCTAATCAGACGAAGCAATGTGTTCCCCTTGAAGTTTCCAATTAACACTGTAAGATGCGCCGCTTTGAAGGACAGGGGAATCAGCACGGATTCTATCGAGGTTTGTATAAAATAAGTTATTTGCTCAAGCGATTAGTATACATAGTTAGACAAAAGGAACGGATGCTTAATCAAATAATATTTCTATTTTAATTAATACTTCTTTTAAATATTTGTTAAATACTTAAGAGAGAAATTGTTTGAAACTTTTATTATCAAAAATTTACTTGTTTTGTTTAGAAGTTCTTTAGAAGTTCTTTACAAGAATATATAGTTTAAAGATTATAATTCTGTCCTTGAATCTGAGATATTTCTTTTTATCATTTTTTATAATGTGTAATAATTTCGGCTAATTTAATACATATTTAATGATCTTTAATGACATTTTTTAAGTTAAATGCAAATTCGGTATATCCACTGATACATGAAGCGATGTTGCCCTTGATTGCGCGATGGTTGAAACACAAGCGATTGTATGGTAGCCCTGTTGAGAAAGTCATGTATGCGGACATGGGCCTCATCCAATTCATCCATCGCCTATTGGATAAGAGAGTGGCCTCCTTCTGTGGAGCTAACGATCGATGGAAATTACTCGATAACAAGAGTGGCTTCGATGCCTGGGAGAGTGTTGGCACCGATCAGGAGAAGGAACCATTGGTAAGTACATGACATGATCGTCTTAATCAAGTAATATAGTTTATAAAAAATAATTATTATGGTTAAATTATCTATAGGTAAAACAAAAAGATAAGGTAATAACAAAACTTAATATAGAGAAAATACGTACAAGACCTTCAATGTTAATTTATTTTAAAATTAAAATTCTTTTCCGATTATACAAGCAATACCAAACATAGGCTGAATAATATTTGACTTTCAATAAATAAAAGTAAAAATATATAATTGTTCTTTTTATATTATCACAAACGTAGTTATATTATTATTTAAATATACTTAAATAACGAAGTTAAGAAGTGTTTTTTTCGCAATTTTCTTACAAATAATATTTTTATAAAAATTTCTATTCTTATTCTTCTCCTTTTACTCTTTTACTTTATAAGTTTATAGTATAGGCTATTAAATTGCTTACAGATTAATGTAACGTTATGTACATTAATCATTTACCGATATTGGAAGTTTATTGGATGTTAAAAACAAGTTTCATAACATCATCTTTTCTCGTATATCACCTTCATCGACGTCACAATGCTTTAATAGACTTTAAAATCTCATGAATAGGTCCTAGCAAAATGCTTGAGCTATGACGAGATTAAACTGTCAACAATGATAGTGGTGTCGTCTCATACGGAGTTCATAAACGATGGTTCGCGGAATAATAGAGGTATCGTGAGCCGTGACCCAGACGCCGTCCAACCCAGAGGGGTTATTATGGGTGTCGTAGGCACAAGGTTCTATGCATTTATTTAATTCCTCCTTCTTCAAGAATATTTTTATACAAACTCTCCGTAACATTGCGTCTGTAGATGTGTTCTATTTTTGTCTCGTTTGCATGTGGTTATTTATAACTGTTAAAAATTTTTGCGGTTAAAAAATGATTAAAATGATAAACAATCAGTCATTTTTAATATACTTATATATTTTAATATATTTTTAATATATAACTTTTTTATTTTTATTACTATTATCTTTTGTAAACATTAGAATTTGTCGTTGCTATGTTATCATTAAATTTGAGCCACTCGTACGTTTAATTTGTCATGTAGATTCGAAAAGCCCCGATATATGGAGTATCAGGACATTGCCGTTACGCCACAGCAAAACAATATGGATAATGGGTAAGCAGTAACTTTCCGTAATAATTGTTAATTAAATACAAATTTATTGAGCTATATACACAGAGAAAAAAGTTTTTTAAATTTAATAAATGTAGTAATTGGAATTCAACTAAATTGATTTTTTTTAATTAAGAAATGTAATTGATTGCATTCAAAATTTTTAGAATTAAACAAAGTAATTTTCATTCAAAATTAAATTGTTTCCTCTGTACACATATCCGATAAGAAACATCGCATCGCATATAGGAACATCTCAGTGCTTCGATAATCTATCTGTAGTTAATTTTTTTAATTTTTCCTCTTAATAATAGTAAATTTTAATTAATAAGATGTGTACATGCATCATTTCTACCAAAATTTGTTGCATATGTAACTTGTATTTGTGGTAAGATAATAATAGATTAATAATCGAATTAAATTACATTATAATGTACACCACTCTCTAGTTCTTTTGCAGTATACAAATGAAACTTTTTTGAAAGAATCAATCTATGCGAAATAGATATGGATCCGCGATGGATGGCACATTCGAAGAAAAACGCGGGATGCGTGTTTTATGGGCCAAGTTTTATGGCGAGGATTATCACCCGCTCTACGATGAAACCGTGAAACGTATGAAATCGAAAGAGAACAGACGATATATATCATTGGGTAATCAGTTAATCTTCGATATCGAGAATTACATGAAGAGAACTTTACTCTCCGTAGAGATAATACTACTCGAAGCAAACAGCCGCGCCGAGAAGCAAAACACCACCGCTTTCTTACACGTGGTTGGTTTTGGTCTCGGTTAGTGAAGCTTTTATTGTTAAAGCTTATAAGATTAAAATTAAATATTATAAAGATAAACGTTATAAAACTAAAAACTTAAATGTTATATACAATAAATTATTGAAATTATTTTTTATACTGTTCTCTTTAATTATTTATTAATTAAATAATTATTGGCAGGTGTCTGGAAAGTACTTCAAGATCAGGAAGTCTACTTCCTGAAAACATTCGAGATTGCCATCAAAAAGATGAACAAGAAGCTCAAATACGTTTCTGACATTATGTTTGCTTATTTCCGGCAACAAAAATGCGGTGGTGCGGGAAACGGCGATTATCTGGGTGGTTAGTATTTAATGAACGAATAAATATAAATATGCTTACAACTTTTTTATACACCATGATTATTTTTAGATATAAAAATACATTTTGCTCTGAGAGAACCACATAGCAGACTGTTTCGAGCCAAAGATTCAAGTAAACTCCTCGTTGTAACTTATGCTAGTGATGGAAATACGTTACCAGGTTTAAATTATTTATTTCATTATTTATTTATTTATCTAAAAATAAGTGTTTGTTTATTTAATATCAATAATATAAACAAACTTTAGGTGACGTCACACACCGATTTTTATAGCTATTTTTTATCAAAGTATGAAAATGAAGAAATTTATATTTAATCTTAGCTTGAATTGAGTCTTTCAATTAAAAAAATTTTTTTTTGTTTTATATAATACTCGATTTTACACATGTTTAAAGTAGTGTATATTTTTTGTGAGTGGAATTGTTTTTTTACTATTATTAACTATTATTTTAGTGTTCTATATGTGTATGTCAAGCTTTAAAAAATTGAGTATAAATTTATTCTTAAGAAAAAATACTGCTTTAAACATGTCAAATACAAAAAAATTTTTTTTAATTGAATTTTTTAATTAATGACAGATTTTTTTTATACTTTGACATAAGAACTAACTAACATAACTATAAAAATTTGAGAAAAATCCGTGTCTGACGTTTTTTAAGATTTACTTGTGAAATATCTTTATCAACATCTCTCTCTCTCTCTCTCTCTCTCTCTCTCTCTCTCTCTTCAAGACAATGATGTTCTTTTTACAGGGAATGAATTCTGGGTAGGAAGTCTAGAAACCAGCGGCGATCCTGCGGCCGCATGTAGCACTCAAATAACCGAGCTGCATAATTCTAAGATCAATCCACGCGCGTGCGGCGCCAGCTTACATGTCGCATCCGCGGAGCACGGAATCCTGCACATATCGGATTACGCGAAGCTCCATCTTACTTAGGTAACCCCCGACAAGCGCCTCCTTATCAACGCTGGTCTTCCTTGCCGAACGAAGTTCAATTTTGCGATCCACATATGGAACTATGAATGATGTTGCCTTTATATTGTCAATACGGCAACACACATTTTCATTCAGTTGAGATAAAATCTTGTTTTTTTTTTCTTTGTATTTGCTAGCAGAAGTATTAGAATTATCAATAATACATTGCGTGTATTTACTAGGCAATATTCAATTATCGAAAAAATTGAATTGTTCAATGAAAAATTATTATTAGGAGTTTATTAAATGATTTATCCCTTCTTTACTCCATTCCTTATCCCCCTCTATGCAATAAAGAAGTTAATTAACTTAATTATTTAAATTTTTTGCTATAATAAGGGATCTTAATAATCTCACATATTGCTCTTACAAGGGAACCACACGAAATGATAAATTCTAATTTTTATGAAATTTTATATATGTATATATATATACATATATACATATATATATATATATATAAGTTATATACAATAAAAAGATGAATTTAGAAAATATCCGTTGCGGCAGAAAAACGGTTTGAAAGGATAAAATCCCTTTATGTGATAAAACAATTTTCAATTTTTTCCATTATATCTCGAAACTATTCGAGATATCAAAAAAATGTGTTATACAAAAGCTTTACAACAAAATTAGCTCTATTCATTTACGTCAATAATATTATAATAAACAATTTTTTTTTTAATTAAAAAACATTTTTTTATATCTCGAATAATTTTTAAAACATAACGAAAATCCGCCTCTCAAGTAGTACACAGCGCTTACAAAGCGTTAACAAAGCGCTAAAAAAAAGCATACAATCACTTTTTTGGTACTTTACAAGCGTTACTGTGCTACTTGGGCTATATAAGGAGTGACCCTTTCAAACCGTTTTTTAGCAACTAATATTTTCTAAATTCATCTTTTTATGTAATCTATATGAGGGGAATTTGCCTACAAATCGATTGCCTACAGTATCGTTTACCTACATCACTTTTGCCGACAATTCGTTTGCACACAAAAATTATTGCCCACAGTTCGATTGCCTATACTTTTGCACACAAATAAAAATTTTAGAAACGGAGTTACTTTTGCCTGCATGGTGTATTATTGCCTACAAGTATTATTGCCTGCAGCTCTATTGCCTACATACATTATTCCCTATAGCTCACAACCTTCCACGCGAAATGAGAGCCGTCTCACACCAAAAAATGGGTTGATTAGGGTCAGATTTTTTTGGAAAAATATTCCAAGTGGACACATTGTCTACGCTGACACCCCACTGTTCACATGACAGATTTCTTAAAAATATAAATTATTTTCTTATTTAATTTTATATTTGTGGGCAAAAGTGTCCGTAGGCAATCAAGCTATAGGCAATAATATATTATATGTAGGCAATCGAACTGTAGGCAATAATTTTTGCAAACGAACTATCAATAAAAGTAATGTAGGCAAACAATACTGTAGGCAATAATATATGTAGGCAACCGATTTGTAGGCAAAAACAACCATCTTACCTGTATGTATATAAAGTTTCATTAAAATCAGAATTTAACACTTCGTGTAGTTCCCTTAATATTTTATATAATTTTCAATTTTTGATATAAATTAAACATATATAAAACTTGATTTTGGGTCGTAGTATTATTATAAAAAATAGATTTATGTATATATGAAAAAATTCATATATTATCAGAATTATAAATATAAAATATACAAGCTATAAGAGAGACATAAAGACACGATTAAAAGATATATTTTATAAAACTGTGTTGAAAAGTTTTTTTATTCTCTTTACGACTGAGACAGTTTAATTCCCTGTCACTCAAAGTCACAAAAAATTAGTTTAAAAATATTATTTAAAAGCACATTATCCCAATACGGCGATCCCATGCGCGATCAATATCTCTCGACGAATGCGTTCACTCAAACTTTAGGAAAGGGCCGGCCCGGTGGACAACGGGCAACGAAGACCATCTCGATCACCGCGAAGTCAGCGTAGCCGCAGTGCGGACGTGGACTGTCTGAAAAAATATACGGAGCGTCGAGTGGAGGAACGTCGACACACAGAGATCAGCGACACCAGCAAATTGGACACTTCAAAGTGGATGCCTCTACCAAAGAACGTACCTCGGAGGCAGCAATCGGGGGTGAGCAAAAGACTCTCGAGGGATGAACGGCAAGAGAGCATCTACGAATCGGCTGAGGATGTTGAGAAATGGCCAACGAAGCCACCTTCATCAACCGACAATCGATCCTCCAGACTTGTACCCGAGATCGTCGGTCGACCTCACTACACCATGAGGAGTCACAGCACCGACGTAACCATTCTTAAGAGACCGGAGAAGAGCATCACTGAGCAGCGAAGGCACACGGACTGCAGCGACCCGCAAACTATCGCCATGAGGTTGACCGCGCACATTTTCCACGTCCGAAAACGAGAAATGCCGTGATCGGGATTGTAGTTGAGATTCGTAGGCGCGATTGAACACGATAGTCATTACGGAGCCTCCAACGGGTAATGGCGTCTAGTTTCGGTCAGATTTCTCTGCTTCCTTCGTTCGCCTTTTCCTTCTGTGTAGCCGAGCCGGTGTTCGTAATTTGTCGATGAAAATTCACGTTGGTGAACTGAGTGCAGAGCAACGTGAAAACATAATGGTGCCTGGTTTGCTCCATCGACCGGAACTAGTCGCTAATATCTTTTCACGTTGTGGCCCTCATCGTATATTTATGGTTCATACCTTTGACTAAAAGTTTCATAAAAATAGCTATTCGATACATAATAACGAGAATTTTCGAAGTTTGCAAAAGTTTGTTTTAATGTTCAAATGTATTCCCTTCTCCTTTATTTGTAGGCAATCGAGTTATAGTTTTATTTACGTGGGATAATATTTGAAAAAAAAAAGAGAGATTTTATGATAAAAATTTTATTTCTCTGAAAAATATGCATGGATAATTAATATTGATTTTGCGATTTTTTTCTAATATATTTTAAGTCATTTAATAATTTAATAATTGAGCATTCTTTATTTAGAGCTATCAAAAACAAGCTCAACTTAATCAGTTATATGTGCAAATAAAAAATTATTATATACAATAGATTGCTTCAACAGATATTTTTAATAATGATTAATAAGTTTGCTGTGGTAACGAAAAACAAATATAAATTTAAAAACGAGGCTCACAAATTTTCATCGAAGTTATACATATCGCCGTATTAACAGAAAAGTGACATAAATAAAAAATTAGTATTTTTTAGGTATTTAGTGAAAGGAAATTTTTGTAAAAATGTATTAGTAAAATAACATTTGTACAAAGATAAATGTATAAGAAAAATAACATTTGTAGCTCATGTGTTTATGTGAAAAAATATTACAACTCTAACAAAAGATGAAATTTATACTACACTAGGATTGCAGTGATCGAATTTTGAATACTTACACATGATATAATTTTAAAGAATACCTTATAATTGAAAGCGTATCATGTTTACTATCCTAATTAAAATATTGTTTCAATTCAGAATTTAAAAAACGCTTTACTAAAAAGTTGTTAATTTTGAAACGAGTCATTTTTCTATCAACCCAGCAGTGCTTGAAGTAATTTATTGCAGTTAATCATGGATGACAATATGTTTATCAGAGATATGAGATTTTTGCTTTGTATTTGTATTTGCGTGTGAATATGCGTTAATATATAATTGAAATAACAAATAAACGTTTGAGGCAAGAGTTCTACATAATTTTCTCAGATGGCTACCACACATTAATGATGCGAAATTTTATCGAGAGACATCTCCCCTTACGAGAATTGGCTGTGAAATCACGAAGAGCGCGGCTGCCCGATGGATGACGTTTACCAAAAGTCCGTCACCTGTACCAAGGATAAATCCTGAGAGGAAAGATTCCGTAACGGAACAGCATAGAAAGGACGAAGGATCGCGCAAGGACGTGGACGCTTCCAAATGGCAACCCCCCAGAAAGTTTTCTCCGATAAAGGACGAGAAAGGACGAGAAAGGAGAAGTTTACAAAGACAAGGTACGCAAAACGGTCATTCTTACGAGTTATTACACGCATTCGATTTATGCAGACTTTAATAATATTGAATGTTTGATTACAGATGAATTAGATATTGGCAGAGATCGCTCCTTGAGCTTTGTCGATACTAATGAGCGAGCGAAAGACCGCTCCTTGAGTTATGTCGACACTGACGAACGAGCAAGTAAACTTAGCGAACGTATGCGCGACTTATACGATTTTAAGACGGAGAATGAGTGGCCGAAGAGGGCAGGGACTTCTCGGGAGAACACTTGGATTAGCAAGAGCAGCAGCGAGGAGGAGAGGAGCAATTATCTACCGATTCGCAGGAATAGCCAAGATTTGGAATTCAATGACAGAATCGATATCTTTAAGGTATCTATTGAATTTTTTTTAGGATTAATAGTAAGATCTGATACTTTGAACAGTTAGCTCACCTTATTTTTATTTTGTCTTCCGCAGTCCAAGACTCAACATGAGGAGGACAAACGAAAACCAAAACGCAATATTTGCAAAGCAAGGGAAGTGTTTGTGGACGAGCAAGACGAGCGTCTACGAAAGTTCAATGACAAATTGCGATACAGTGAGGATTTCAGTGCGGAGCGACTTCGCGGCCGCGAACGGCGCACTTACTCGGATGACTACGATGAGAAGATAGTCCGACGAGAGTCTCGTACATCCCGGCAGCCGGAACTAGTGACGTTCAAGAGGGATCGGCCAGAAGCACCGGCTATTAGGAGACTGGTCGATAAGGAGAACAAACGGAATTCGGACGTGAGCATGAAACCACGCGATTCCCAAGTCAGCTACGTAGAAATAGACTTCACAAAAAGAGACTCGCGTACCAGTGACGCCAGTTACGTCAGCGTAAACCTGGGTAAGAGGGGCAGTGTTGAGTGCAAAGCCACCCGAATGATCCCCGATATCCCGCCGAGAAGAGCTTTCAGCCAGAGCGATGAGCGACCATCCACCCCGGTGCCTCCGATCGAATTCAACGACGAACGATACGTTCCTAAGAAATTATCGGAACCGAAAAGGGACAGCACTAGATATAAAGTGTACTTAACATAGGAAATACCTGCGAGAGCAGGCATTTCGCGAAGCGAATGCCGCTTTCGCAGGGTTTTAGATTAATATTTAACGTTTCGACGAAGAGGAAGTACAAGTTCGACGTCGGATGGAGAAATAATCGTATGAAGAAAGTTCGACACGATTTTTCACAAAAATCGCCAATAATACTCGTGCAGCACAGACCTCCAAGGGACATCCCAAAAACGCCCAGAAGAGGACTCTATGTCTTAAGGACGTTTCCAGGATCGTCGAATAAAGAGGAGGATCCCGTTTGCCTACAAATCGATTGCCTACATTATCTTTGCCGGCAGTTCATTTGTGCATAAAAATTATTACCTACAGCTCGACTGCTTACAAGCACTTTTGCGCACAAATAAAAATTTTAGAAACGAAATCACATTTGCCTACATGTATTCTTGCCAACAGTTCGATTGCCTACTGCATGTACTCTCTGCTTTAAAAACACAAATTCTCTATTTTAAAACAAATTCTCTGCTTTAAAACATAAATCCTC
>NW_017305843.1:538435-552820 GCF_001594115.1 Trachymyrmex septentrionalis | reverse complement strand
TATATATATAATATTTGTGTGCAAAGTGCTTATATAGTAGGCAATCAATCTGTAAGCAATAACATATTTTGGCAAATGTGATTTTGTCTCTAAAATTTTTCTTTACGCGCAAAAATGTTTGTAGACAATCGAGCTGTAGACAATAATTCATACAGGCAATACTACATGTAGGCAATAATACACGTAGGCGAATGTGACTCCTTTTCTAAAATTTTTACTTGTACGCAAAAATGCATGTTGGCAATCGAGCTGTAAGCAATAATTTTTGTGCACAAATGAACTGTCGGCAAAAGTGATGTAGACAAACAATGCTGTAGACAAAAAGAGCCATCTCTACATGCTGTGTGAATAGTGTGTCACAAATTTAAATTCATTGTACAGTGTTAATTCTGTGTTGGACAATGCCCGTCACTTTTGTCAACTAAAAAAACGAAATTTGAATATATCTGTGAATATCTATGAAAATGAATAAGTGTAAGATATAAGCAATCTGCGATAAATACGACGGAATTGTTGTCTGTGGATAACTGTTAAACATTCAGGTATTTATTGTGTTCATCGTAAAATAATGCGATGTGTAAATGGATGGATGTACGAAATATTCGTATATATTCTATTAGAGAATACAATAAATGGCACCCAACGGGACGCAAGAACTTGGTGAATATTTATAAACAAGTTTATAATGAGTCACGTAACTGTTCAGCAAAATTTCCTATTCATGTTTTTCATGTCGGTGTTCAAAATATAACTGCGATGTTAATAATGTACAAACGATGTAATATGAAAGATAATAAAATATTCTTCGAAGAATGTGCTCCTTTTGTCTAAACTTTTCTGTACGATTTAAAATTTCAGTTCGTCTTTCTAATCACGATTCTTTTATTAATTAAAATATAAAGTTAATTTTTGTTTAAAAAATATTGTGCTAAAAAATACGTGTTTTTTTTTTAAATCAAATATTGATTATAACGATTTCTGATCAAAATGAGAATAAGTTTAATCTCTCTAGAAAAATCAATTTGAATTTGAATTTTTGATACAACTATTTGCAAGATATTATTTTTAAAAAGAAAATGTTTTTTTATAACAGGAAGAAATTTTTATTGAATCAATATTTGAATGAATTACAAAATTAAATATATATATGTAATATAATAATTTAGCGCGAATAGTAAAGTACCTTTGGTATTTGAATAATTGAAAATAAACATTCATATATTAATTCAAGATCAGCTCACACGAGAGATCTAAACATTATTTAATTAATTTTGTATCGTACAACACCAATTATTGTCAAATACAGCATAAAAGAAATATTTACATAACATGTGTGCACTCAAAGCAAAGTGACCGCAACAATTGATTGATTTATGTTTACGAACGACGTCTCTCTCATTAGTGTTTTATTTTCGATCTGCACCGCATAAATCGCCGCGAAACCCTGAACTTGAATCCTTTACAAAAGCGACTTTGACTCTTTTTCTGACGGGGATATTATGAACAGGTGGTGGCGGAGCTCTACAGTCCCTTGATGCCTGGTCTTCCTCTTCTCGTTCGATCTTAAACCTTTTTTGGGCACAATTCGAGCCACTCAATCCTATTCCGTTTGTAACTGATGTGTTACCCGTCAAAGATGAAGAGGAGCCATTAGGTACTATACTAGTGTTCGATGAGATTTGCGGTGATTTCGGAAAACTCGAGGATCGTCCGCTCGATGGAGAACGTATAAGATTTCCATTGCTGTTGCTGTGAAAAACATAGAATTAGAAGTATTAGTAATTAAAACAATGCATAATACATTCAATAAAATACAAAATAACTTGTACGAATATTTAGGTCAATAAAATTTATGTACATTTTTCTTTTATATTCTTTTCTTAAGGAATTTTGAAAAAAGATTAGAAGAAAATTGTTTTCGGTAAAAATATATACCGCGCGCGCGCGGATGTTTAAAATTTAAATGTCAAAACTTCGGGAGCGTGTAGGGATCGATAAACTAAAAAAAAAGTTCTGTAGAAATATGCTCGTTTTGGAGAAAATTGCAAAAAAGTTGCTTTGATCTCGCACTGGCTTTGAAATATTATATTAGGTGTAGTAAAAAGTCATCGCGTTTTTTTAAAACACATCTATCAGTAAAAACCGCAATTACTTTCTTACCAACAATATAAATATATCTTGATAGAGTAAAGTTTCAGCTTTCAAAATCTCTTTTTTAAATTATACGATACGACAATTTTTAATGGAGTTATGAGCAATTAAAGTCAAAATAATTCTTTTATTTAATCCGCGATAACTCAGTAATCAAAAGTCGTAGGAATATTAAAAAAAAACGATTTTGTAGGGAAAGTATCAAGCTTTCACGATATGTAATCGAAAATTTTCTCAAATTCGTTTTGGACACGTTACAAATCCACAAAGTGAGAAGAAAATTTTTCGTCTTTTTCAGCTCGTAGTTTTTGGTATGTAAAAATTATCAAACTCATATAAACTTAAAAAATGTGATAAGCTTTTAAAAGTAGAGATTTCAAGCTTTAAAACCCTTTTTTTAAATTTGAATTTCATTCATTATTGACGAAGATATTGTATATACAACTTTCAGCTAAAAAATACGCGATGACTTTTTACTACACCTAATATTATTGTCTCTGAAATCGTGCACGAAAGCAATAATAATAATTGCGTTTTTAGATGAAAATTTTGTTTGTTTATTTACATTTCTGCCTTTCTCCTATAAATTCTTCAGTTACTCGTTATTGAGTGAATTACTTCTATCACAATATGCCGCATATATATTCTAACATTGTATATGCTAATATGATTTTCGTATATAACTTCTGTAAGAGATCAACAAATTTTTGAACAATAGCTACATTAAGCAAGTGAATAAATACAATGTGAATAAATAATAAGAAAGTATAAAAATGAAAACTACTGCTTTTGTCTTTTTTGCGATTTTCCCCAAAACAAAGCAAAAACGAGTATATCTTATGATATATCTCTATACAGAATACTTTTTCTTGATATATTGATCCCTTACATGCTCCCGAAGTTTTGACATTTAAATTTCAAGCACCCTATATATTCTTGAATTTGAAAAATTTTTAAATAGAAATTTTAAATTCTATTTATTTCAGAAATCATTAATTATTAAATAAAGAATCTTTATTTAATTAATAGTCAACTTTTAATTAAAGAAAATCTGAATAAGGATTTAAAGTAAAATTTATTTATCCGATCGCGCGTATTAATTATATTATAGAGGAACAAATATTCCAGTTCACACATAGACACCGACTACGGGGGGGGGGGGGGACAGACTACTTTTTCCCTTCTCAATAATTTTGATCTTTTAACAAATGTTTTTTAACAATTGCAAATAATTTCTGTGATCAAAATTGCGAGAAAGCATCAGCCACGTTATACATAACGTTGATGCGGCGAATTAAAAATAGCGATGCTGGCATGTCGTCTGTTATCCTAGCGTGCCTTCCAACACAAGACACACATGACATAGTAGATTATATGACAACATAGTCAATATAGTACAATATTATTACATTCTTATTGTTCTCCAATGTTAAATAGGAGTGAGATGATCATTGTGTTGTACTGAGTCGCTTGTTCGAGCATGTTCTGATTTCCATCAGGGTGCTCCTCGGATGTCATATCACCCTTGTTTAACGTTTGTTAAATAACAAGGGTGACATGACATGCGGGGAAGCACCCAGGTGGGAATTTGAACATACTAACGTCTCTGCACATACACGTATCAGAAAGAAACCTGAGAGAGAACATAAGAGCTTTTTTCCTCTAACCGCAAAATACCTTGTGCACTACAGCCCTTTGAAAAAGTGGATGTGAACTATAGAACATTATCCATTTTTTTACGCTCTTGATGAAAATAAATCGCTATAAAATTCTTAAAATCTCTATTAATTTGATAGATTTTTAATATACATATATAGTTATTTCAACGATTTATTTCAAGAGCACCGCAAAAAAAGTGGATATTGTTGTATCTCCTCCTCCTCCTCCCCAATATTTCTCGGTGCTCCACTCTTTAATATTTTTCGCAAATCGGCGCCTATGCCGATTCAGATTATAAATTTAAAATACATGAATGAACTATATACGTTATTTCATTAATGAAGAGAAAAGGCAATTTTAATCTGATAATTCAAAGAGCTTACGAATTCATAAGCTTTATGAATCGAGTGCCCATCAACTTTTCTAATTCACCTATTTCTTTGCAAGCACAAAATTAATTTGGTGAAATCCACCTGTGAAAAAAAGAGTTGCCTTGAGTAACGACGATGGAGGGTGTGGCGCAGCGTTTTCCGCCGGAAATAGTTGTATTGAGTCCGCTCGGGGCAATCATCAGCAAATTACTGCCATTCTTGTCACACGTGTGCGAGCTATGTCTTTGCGTAGAGTAATTAACACGAAAGACGTGAGAATTTTCGTTACTAAGCTTCTCCTGCTTCAGAAATGCTACATTTGGCTTCAAGTGATACGTGGAATTTTGGTTGTTCAAATGCGACTCGCATTTGATGCGTACATCGTGCTGCATCCCATTACGATCTTGACTTTTCTGCCATTCCAGAACATTACTTAGCAACCTTATGTACCTATGTAACAAAATTTATTATTTCTTCAATTTTGAACATCAGGTGTACAATAAATTTTTACTTCAATATTAATCTTGCTAATCATTTACAAATTTAGATTAAATACTGTATGTGATATATAGGTACAGTCCTGGAAATTCTATTAGGATAATAACAATTTGTTTAAAAAATGAAGAAAAGGAAAACAAAATGCAAGTTCTTATTATTTAAATATATAATAAAACTATATAAAGAAGGAAACGTAATAGATTTTTAACGATAAAAATTTTGAAATTAAAATTTTTATAAATAAGGATAAAAATTCTATTAGAATATAACATTATACCTAATACTATTTTGTAACTAATATAAATAGTCATTTCTGACATATTTTTATCTAATAAATTTGGACATGAATTCATTGTCCAAATTTAACTATCACGACACAATTTAGGAAAAAAATGGCATCAAACATGCCGAAAACAATGATGTCATGACATTGTAGCATCGGCATTGTAGTAATTTTTTTTCTAAAGAAGATATTAACTTTTAATTTTCCAAAAATCCATTTTGTGGAAAAAACAAAAAATCATATTAAAACAAAACAAAACGGATTTTAAAAGTTAATACATTAATACTTTTTTATGACATTGACCAAATTTAGAAAAAAATATTGTTGTAAAACGTTATGAACTTACTCTCTCAAAATCATAAGTTCTTTTTTTATTTCTTTGATGCCATTTTTTTTCTTGAAATTGTAGCGTAATAGTCAAATTTAAATAATGGATACGTGTTCTCACACGCACGCACGCACGCACAAAACAAATAAAAATAATCGAAAATAATTATACATTAATATATATATATACTGAAAAACAATGTTGGACAATATAATATACATATTGTAATAAAATTTCCATTTTTATGTATAAAAGTTTTAGTTTAAAAATGTTTAATGATAAAAATCTATTATTATATTTTTTTTTAGTGTATATTTCTGTTGTAATATTGGACTAAAACAATCTATAATATATTTAACTATCCTTCTATTAATTTTTTAAACAAATTGTTAATATTCTAAGAAGAATAGAATTTCCAGAATCTGCATGTTCTTAATAGAAATGCACTTATGTACGAATTTTGATATATTATTCTTAATTACTTTTAAGATAAAGAAATGCTTTTATAATCCCTTTTTTTAAAGAAATTCTTCAAGAAATATAAATAAAAATATAATATTTATTCCTTACGGTTAAAACATGTTTATACCTTATGGCCATTCTTAAAATCTCATTTTTCGACAGCTTCTTGTCAGGTGGATGAGTCGGCACTAATTTGCGAAGCTCAGCAAAGGCGCCACTCACGTTCTGCTGCCTCCATCGTTCACGGCTGTTAGTGAATAATTTTCTTACTCCTAAATTACCTACACGGGGCGTGGGCGATCCCAAATGACCACTACCAGAAGACGAGATGCCGTCTAGCTACGAGATTATTGTGGATTCCATTAAACTATCGCTTAATTTGTAAATTATTATTTGGATTCCGGATAAACTAGCAAAATTTAGGACACTATGACTACATTCCACTTTAATTTGGCGTTAATGTAACTCATGGAATCATTTTATTTAATTGTTTATTAAATGTTAAACAAGGATAAATTATACTCGCAAGTTTCGTGACTTGTGGGTGCCAAGTGGAAAACGCACCCTGTATAAAATTTATTATATTCAATTAACGATAATTGAAACATCTAACGAATTCGGTTGAATGTACTAGTGCATATTAAAGCCGTTATTATTAATATACAATGTATTGTATATTATATATTAATCTATGTATAAAAGAAAAATACAAATAACTCAAAATTATAAAATACAGATTTTACTTGACAGCACAATAAAATGTATTAAAGATTTCATGGTTTAATCCGTTTTTATATTTATGTTAAGCACATATGTATTTTTATGTTAATTTGAATACAACGATTTAATTTCATGTACACCAGCGCGCACTGAAAGCATCCAATCGAATTCGCTAATATAAATTAATAAATACAGGAAAACGGATATTAAATTTTACTCACGGAACCGGAACGGTCCCTCCGTCTTTTGCTTTGTTCTTCCTCTTCATCTGTGTCGTGGGAATAAAATTCATCGGAAAGCGTGGCTTCCTCTTCAGTGTCTCTTGATGTTCCGGGCGAATCGCCAGCTTCTTCCGCGAGCTCTCCTTCGCCAGACAGTAACGATCCAGCTGGAGAACCATTTTCGGCCTCCGTAGCTCCTATACCGCAGCCACTATACGTTAACATCGGCTGCAATGATTGATAAGTATGCTGAACAAATATAATGAACGTATGCGCAAGTAATTGTGCTATCATTTATCAACGCCATTCGTCGCGTTCTAATGCTCATAAATAAATATAAAAATCATTGTTTTATGTTTACAATTTTGAAGCTCATTGGAATTACGGATCTAAATCTATCTTACTAATCTATTAATTATTGATTTAATATCATGATTAGTTATAATCAAAATCTATAAGTAGAATCAATGAACATTTAGTAACAATAAAACAAGCCAATTAAGGATATGTTTTAAGCATTTATATATATGTATAATTGGCTATATAGTGTCAACAGGAAGTTGATACTACATTCTCTTCAACTGTCCCTGACATTCGACAGATATATATGCCACTCGATTTATCTTTATACATGATAGTCATGTATGCACTCGCGGTGGCTTTGTGCATATCAGTTTTATTTATATGAAAAAGGAAGTGTTTCCGTCTATACACACATGTATTCTTCTCTTAGTCATAATTTTATTCTTCAATCTGGTATTAGAAAACTGATCGTTGATTGTGAATTCTCTATCAGTCAACAAGTTTTATAAGTTTACATTAATCGTGTCTATTCAATGTTAATTATTTTTTACTGAGAAGATATTAATAAACTGCTACTAATAATTTTTTAAAAATTCGTTTAAAAACTGTCCGTGTATTAACATTATTCATTCTATCATGATAAATAACAAGGTAGATGCACATATGTATTACATTTGCTTTTTGCAATTTCAGGTCTGTTTAAAAGATTAAAACAATTGTAAATTTAACTAAAATAGCTTACACTTGAATCATAAGTTACAGAATTCTAAACCTAAAATACATCACGACATCGCAGGAAATTCATATTTTTGCGAACACAAAACTCGCACATATAGAAATCGCAAGATCCATTTGCCGAAAGGGTTGAAGAATATGTCTTAACACAACCACAAAGGCACATAAAGAGGTCAAGACTCACCATATTACACGCAAAAAAAGATTCAGCAGTATCACGAGACTAAAGTATCACGATAGAGATTGACTTAAGGAACAAATAACTTGAAGAACAATATAGTTCGCGCATAGTAGTTATAATGGAGAGAAACACCGACGTCGAAAGAGTCGATCTAACTAGTCGCGAGTCCAGGGTAACCCTCTGGGTAAATGAATTTCATGAGGGCGGAGCGCAGGCTTATGGGTGGAGCTCGTGTCAGGTCCGTCCCATCCAGCATCCCTGTATCGACGCGGATCACATCTTCACACATTCAACGAAAATGTGATCTGTTTCCATCTTATTGTGCATTGATCCTCGGTTTACATAATATTATTATTCGTAAGGTTTAGCGATACAGATGTACGACGTATGGCAACGTCACTTTCACTTTTCAAGCTTTGCTAAGTGTATGAAATCGGCTATGAAGAAATTAAAGCTTTTCGTATAAACTTATATCCGCGACTTTTCCAATTAAAACAAAATTTAACTAAGAATTACGAAATTTTTTAATTATAATTATAATTATTTTGTTGGCAATAGCAATCAAAAACCTATTTGTAGTTCGAAATTAGACCAATGAGAATAAAAGTAAGAGAAATCCTATTTTCAGTTAAAGCGAATCTTGGTGCTTAAATACATAAAAAATGAATTTTTGATATTTATTTTAAGTTGCAGGCTACTTTTACATTTATGGGTCGGTTAGCGATATAAAAAAAGTTACCCGCTGTATAATAGGACACGTGTAGGTTACCGAGGGTTACGCACGTGGCCTTTGTAAGCTGTTTATTTCAAGATTAAAGTCCGATATATTTAAAAGGATCTGACATTTTTAGAATTAAATAATATATATTTAAAAATGTCCCAGGAACCAATGTTTACTTACGCTCACTGAACAATTTATATTGTATAATAAAATGCAAACATATTAATACGTTATTAATGTACTCTTAGGTTTTTATTAATACTTCTAGATGTAGCTGAAAACTATTGAAGCTTCTACATTCACGTAATAGCAAATAAAGTATAATCTGTTATCGAATAGCACATAAAGTACAATTTGGTACTGAATAGCAAATAAAATATAGATCATAAAAATATTAAGTAGATATTCTAAGATTAAACGGTATAAACGTTATCGTCCATTGCGTAATCATCCATTGCTTAATTAAATTTGTACGGTTCAATTCAATGCAGGCACAAAGACGGTTGCAAGATTTTCTTTATTATCTTGTGCACAAGTGTGTATGTTTGCCTGCGTATATATTGCAAACATCTCCACCCTCTTCCTGCTTCGACTCATTGCCATGTGTTTAAAAGATGCTTTCCACAACACTAAAGAATAATACGTGTCAAGTTTTGCGGTCTATCTTATCGCTACCATTATCCAGTCATTATCGTTGCGAACACAACAACTTTACTCGCGATAAAAGAGATGAATAATTTTTTTATAAAAGCGATAAATACGATCTCTCGACAAGAATTACCGCATTGCACTCCAACTTCTTCTATTTTTAATATTTATTTTTAACATATTTTATTTTTAAAGGATTTAATAATTACGATTATTATCATTTTTATAAATAATAGAGGAAAACCTGCTATTATGAAATAGGCGCCTAATATGAGATAGCGGCGCTTCTGCTAAACTAATAAACGTTAACTATTGGTTCCACCATGAATTTATTGCTCTTGAATTAAAAACTATTTAGTAGAAAATTCATTATTAAATCATGCCTGTAGCCGTTGCAAAAAAAAAGAATTTTAGAATTTGGATGTCTTCAAGTTTCATTAAGATGAGCCTTAAAACCTTATTTATTATTTAATAAATAAATATTTGGCAATAAATTCTTCATGTAGTGATAGAGTAAGGTCGTATTAATAGAAAAATACGGGATATTGTTTAATTACAGAAGTTAGATTTGATGATCGTAAAAAACTAAGGCGTGGAAATCGTAGTATAAGATACCCAGGATATTTCTAATATAAAATAACACATGCTCCTATGTTATAAAAAAATGTTTAGTGAAAATCATTAAATCGCTAAAGTATAAATGTTATTGTACAATAATAAAAAAGACAACCGGAATGAACGTCGAGTGCCTATTTCTGCGATGCTTGATTCCAAATACCTGAAGACGAGTTCTGGGTACAATCTATCGCATGCTTATTTTTCGCGCACACTGGCTGTGTTTGTTTGTATTTTAGAAACATTAAATAAAGGTTTTTAATTACAATACTGATGTACTTTACGTTTTACTATCGATTTCTCGGGGCATCTCATATTAGGAGCACAACTTTGCGATTTGCTCATTTTTTTATATTTTTTTAATTTTCAAAAAAAAATAGAATTTGAATTAAATTTTATATAACGTTATCTTATAAAAGCTTATTAAATTCCCTTCAAAATGACCTATTATTTCTTTTAATTCTGCCTATGGACTTCTAGCATTCGCCCAAAATGATCTCGGTATCTCATAATAGGGACCTTTCCTCTACTTAATAGATATGCGTGTGTGTAACGGTAACTATTTATTAAGTAATTTACTATATTTATTTACGCATTAGATATAGATTTTCTACAAATTATTGTTGTATAAATTTATTAATTTTTGTTCCTTACATTATACATAAATATATCAGTCAAGGGAAAAGATGCATTTTTGTAACTTAAAATTGATAAAGTAGTAGTTATCTACCATTGATTTTGCAGATAGTCATCGCACATTGCGCTTACCCAAAACCAGACCAGCTCCCACGCAGATTGGCTCGTAATGGCGCTCGAATGAGCATCAAGAATGATATTATCTAATCAAGCTCCAACGATGACACCCCGACGCATCCTACTGGAAAATCTGTAGCACCCTCCCGAGGTGTCACAATAAAACAACCCATAGCTGGTGGCCACTTGACGATGGGGGGTAGCGCTGCTCTCTCACCCTTAATGTATACTAAGCAGGGCATCGTTTTTTATGCCCAACGAATCCGGCTAATCGAAAGTTGATTGTTTGGGAAAAATCTTCGTAAATGCATCACCCATTTCATTTTTCTGTGTGACTCTACGCAATCCCAGCGCAATATAACTATGCAACTTTTATCGCTTTTTTTAAATGCCAATTTTATATTAATGTGTCAATTTATATCAATTTTATATTAATAATTATTTATAATAATAATATATTAATAAGTATCGTTACACCTTTTCTACAAGAATATTTTGTTAACTATTGTATTATTTACTATATTACATGTATATTATATTATGTGTCTCAGACCTATACAGTCCCTTTTAATAAAAAAGAAGTAATTTTTTTATAAGAAATCTTAAACATTTCGACAAGTTCGAATCGAGTATGCTTTATCAAATGGTATAATATCTTCAATTTTCAATTTTGATTGGAAATGGGATATCCCCAGATACTGAGAATTTTTCATCACAATAAAGTTTATTTTTTTATTTACTTTCGAAATCAATTTATTTCAAGATCAATAGAAGTATGTTACTTTCAGAAAAAATGTTTAAGATAAAAGTTTCTTGTTTTATTTTGTAATTCGAATATGCAATAAAAAAATACATGTTATATTGTAAAAATTCAATATTCTGTCTGGATAATATATATCCGATTGGAACCAGAAGTTGACAATATCACTATTTGATAAACTCTATCCGTTTTATCTATCAAATTTTTTTGGGAAAAGATTTTCATAAAAATCATTTCTCTTTATTTTATTAAAACGCGTGCCTACGAATATGGTGTAGGATCCTATATACATCTGAAATTAGTTTACAGGCACATCAATATTATTTTTTTCTTATTGTAAAATAAAGTATTTTTGTAAAATTGCTTGTTCGATTAATCCAAGCCGCTATATTCTTTAATATTTTTTGTTATCTATTGTATATATTTACTTAAAATCAATTTAAATGTACTATTATAATTTCTATATAATAAAAAAAATAGTCGCCTAAAATACAATATTATTTCTTTTACATACGATAATATATACAAAGAAAATTTGAAAAATAACCATTCCAACGAAAGTCACATTACAGAAAATTCGACAAAGAGGCACCCCTAGGGTGCCCCATAGAATTTAATGGGGGTTATTTTGTAGCGGTTTCCCACAGACCTGGCATCTCGCGACCAATTTGCGCGTGTCAATGAATAAGAATAAGGTATTAATATTGCCATCGCGTCATGAGATCGACTCACGTGACTCCTATCGCGGTCTTTACGTTCTGATTTTCAGATAAAAGCAGAAAATCATTAATATCGACGGAGAGAGAAAGAAAGAGAGAGAATACAGACGGAAGATCTGTAATATAAATCTGTATTATAAATTTAGCGATATCGCAGAATCGTAATTATAAGTACGTTTGTTCATAGTACATCGACAATGCAATATATAAATATAAATATAAATATTCCGACAACTATAATTCTCTAGTATATTTATCTCCAAATCCAAACTCATCCGCGTGTAGCGAAACACGGCAGAATCCGTAAAAAAATTAAAAGCTGCGATTAATTACAGAACGACGTAGCGTAACTGTTAATTAAACGTGGAGGTAATCCTTTCACTTTACGGCACCTTAAAAATTAATCTTCCGTCGATTTGTCCATTTAATCCCCGAGATTAATATCTCACGCCGTTGCTGGCCCTCCAACAACTTGACCCTGCAATTCTACGTGAAAACGCGGGAGGGTGACTGCTGTGAGAGGGCTGCAGGGCGGGGCATCCCTTATCAGCGGCGAACACTCGCACAGCCTCCATCTCCTCGTTTCAATAGCGTTCTGCTCGAAATCTCAGCAACACTTTCACTTGTATATGAATGTCACCGTTAGATAGCCATCTTAGAATATTGTTGCAATAGTTAAATATTTAGTTGAATAAGAAATTCTATTTATTCTCTTTCAATAATCAAGCAAATATCACGACGCAGTGACGAAGATAGTATGAAATATCAAATTCAGAATTAACTATAATTAAATTAGAGCAAATTAGTTATAAAATAATTTTACATAAGACATTGCCTGTTCCTTTTTAAGTTCTGCTTCTCTAACATCTTATTATTTCATCACAACATTTCTACTACTTCACAAATTATTAAACTACAAAAATTATCACTTTTCTCTGAACACATTAATACAGATACACATTTTTGTTAGAATAATTCACGAATTGTTTTTATAATTTTTGTAATTATATAAATATTATAAATTACATGAAATTGTATTCTAAGCAAAACCTAAAAAGCCGTCGTTGAAATGTCAAAAAAAACGTTTCGTTTTTTTCATAAACTCTTTATAGACCTTTTTTCAATATCTTTCTGTGTATTTTTGAAATTCAAGGTTCTCGCCTGGTGAAATATTGTCATAGATTCGTGCCACAATTTTATAACGACTCAGTATCCTTATGTAACTTTTGTTTAGCGGAATGTGAGAGGACCATTGATTTCCGTTAACAGAATTAAATCATTTCTTGAATGGGTTAAACCGGTGTTCTATCGGGCACGTGTGGCTTATTGGGGTCTCGTCGGGATGTGCCGGTGGGAGAGAGGCGTGTCGCAGCGGAGTTTTGCGCAGCGTCCCATGAACGTCAGCGCGCTCGACTGGAGCATTCCCGTGCCATAGGATGGTCGAGAGGGACGCGAAGGGTGAAATCAATTTTCGTTATCGCCGTCAACCAGCCGCCCCACGCTAATCCCATTATTAGTGTTTGTTTTCCACGTGTGGCACTTGCGTCCGCTGACATATCGATCAATGAAACGCGCGTTATATGTAAGACATTTAGAATGAATATTAACTCTCTATGTTAAGAGTTACGCGATGATGTTACGATGTCACAAGTTACCTTTGTATCAATAAATTGTAATAAAGTTAAAATAAAAGAAAATTATTTTAGAGATAATTATACGACGTAAGAGGCGAAATATTATATAGTACACAATATTCATCACATTCTTGATAAAAGTAAGATATTTCAAAATTAATTATGTAAATATATTCATATAATCATAATGTGTATTTAATATCGGCGAGTGATAAATAGATTTTGGGATTATAATGCATTACCTATGTATGTATAATAATATATTATAACTATTTTTAATACCATATTTAATTATTTTTTAGCTTCTGAACACATCATAATTTCTTGATAAGATCTGAATAAATTTGATATTTAAATACAATCGTTTAATGAATCGTTTTATTTTCAACAATTAAGTTATTGTCCAATAATGTATTTCAATTTAATTGTATCGTCCAATAACCTTATTCCTTAACAGCTAACTTCAAGGTTGAAGTTTTACAGTATTAGATGTGATATCTCGCTCATCATATCACGATTTTGTATCATCCGAAGCACATTTACAAATAATTTAGAGTATTTGCAACAATTAGTAACAATTATGCAACGTGTAATCTCAGTATTTTATATATATATATATATAT
>NW_017305843.1:534284-538406 GCF_001594115.1 Trachymyrmex septentrionalis | reverse complement strand
TATTACATCAATCAAATAACTATACATATATATATTTATATATATACATATATATATACATATACATATATATGTATATATAATAGAGGTATAATATTTAAATCTATTCTTTATATAATCGAAGCTTCGTCTTCGAAAATTCGTTTTTTAATCATAATATCTTGAGATTAACTGCGATCTAATTCAGACTTTGATACATATAATTTAGCGATTCGTTAATTGAATTAATTAAATCACAGAACCACTGAATTTCGATCACAGGTTCTTCTAACAATTTAAAAAAAAAATGAGTTCCTATTATATCTACACATCCTATATCCATCTACACGTTTATAGTAGAATTAATATAACTATATAAAATACTACAAAACTTCTAGGATGTGCAAGTATTTGCAAAGTACGATTTAAATTAAATTTATTGTCATAGTGTTCTTTTACCAAATGAGTACAATTATTCAAGTTCAGGTAAATTTTATACATTCCCGAGTATATATACAGAATTAATCAAACATATCATAACAATTAATTATTCTATTACAAAAATATAGAAATCCTTATTTTATGTCACGTCAAGCATTATATATATGCAGTCAAGAATATTTTATATTGAATGACACTGATTTATCAAATACTTTTTTGTTTATTTAAATCAAATTATTAATTATTTAATTTAATCAAAAAAAGAGGATCTATAAAGCCGATTTTTTTTGCCTCCAAAGCCGATTTTTATTAAATAATTTTTTTGTATTATGTGATCATTCAAAATGTCCAAACTAATAGAAAAAAACTCGATCCATAAAACTCTATTAATTATTATTCTAGATATGCCAACTATAATACCTATTAAGTTCTTTTCACGACTAATATGAATAAAATATTGTACAATACTACTCTCATAATACTATTTTAGACTATTTATCGTTTCCAATGTGAAGATAAATACAGCTCATAATAAAAAAATAAATTTTATTACTCTTGACACATGGGTACCTATTAAAAAGTGCACAAATAAGTGATCACTATTAGTTGACTATAGACTTAAGTCTTTGTATCGTAACAGAGTCGTAATCATTGTAAACATTTTTTTATTTCTTTGTATTTGACATTTTTTTTTACAATAATTGGTATACAGGGTATCCGGTAATAATCGCATAATCTCTCGTGGACAAATAGAGCGGATTAAACTGAGTCGAAAAGTCCTCTATCATTTTGCAATTTTCGCAATAGTTAATAAGATATTAATTTCTGATTGCCGAATAAGCGGATAAAATCAATGAACAAAACAACTTCAAGATATTAGTGGTATATCTAGATTAATAATTAATTAAGGCTTTATGGATCGAGTTATCTTCCATATAATGATATTTCTAATAATATATTTTTGATATTTCTAATAATGATACAGTACAAAAGAATTATTTAATGGAAATCAATTCGAAGTCAAAAAACGATCTTATTGACTCTTTTTCTTTGATTGAAATATTGAATAACTGATTCCGGAAACACCCGCACATGTTCCAAAACTTATTTATAGTTTTACTACTAAATATATACATATATTATAGTACCTATAATAGAAATATTTAACGAAAATCTATACACATGGTTACCTAAAAAAGTACAATCACAGCACAAAGTATTCATAAATATTTACTATTATAACTAAATCGAGCCAAGTTTTACAATTAGGCAATAAACTAATAAACCAAAAATATACATATTTGTTATTTATTATTTGTTTAAATTAAAGAAGGATGTAAAACTTATATTAGAATATTAATATAAAAAGTTGTAAATTATTATTATTATTATTATTATTATATTAGTATTATCATCCTTCTTTTTTCAAATGACTTTGGTATAATAACGGTATTATTAATCACATTAACAGAAATGTGTGTTACGTAAGTAGTGTCGATAAATCTGCTAGTGAAAAGCGAAACAAAGGATCAACAAAGGCACCATAATGACACAAATGGTGTAAACCATCGTTCTTGGTTCACATACAGACACACCAATATATTCGTCATTCCATTGCGAATCATTTCCACTTAATGGTAATTCTAATACCGTCCTTTCATTACTAAATATTTTAAACGGTAACGAGCACTCCTTCGTACTGTTTTTACATACGTGCACAGGATTCGAGGTATTGTAGACAGTCTTCAAAAGATCGAATTTCACCCTCACGTAATTAGGTTGAATTTCATTTTCCGAATTAAAAACAAAGAAATAATACCCATTTAGAGGTACTCTACAATCAAATAATATAGAATATTTTATGAAAATATATGTTTTTATGTGTGTATACGATTAACATAAAGCAGTTGTATTTACATTTTTAAAAGAAGTATTTATTTAAACTAGGTTACTGGAAAAAGACTCATAAAACTTTAAGACCGTTAAATAGAGAAGTAATTAATAAAATTAACAATCAAATAAATCTATTCTTATTTTTAAACAGACAATTAACGCAAACAATAACTTTTTCACCTACCTATATGTCACCGTATTGGCAAAGGAAGCCGTAGAATGATCATTTTCGTGTTTGGGTGTACAAAAACGATGCGGTGTTAAAGGTAAATTCAGGATAAGACCTTTGCATTCCAATAGCCGTTCTTCGGAACTGCTAAACGAGCTCCAGAACTCAGAATTACTTCTATCGTTCAAAGTTGTTTCGTTTACGGTACCTCGATCCTCCGCAATGCCATCTGGATGCAACATATCCTGAAAGAGAATTAACATACTTTTAATATTCTTTATGTGTGTTGCTTCAATTTGACACAATAATTTTTCCAAAGGTGCATTCTTTAGTTTGCTTTCCGCATTTAAAATTATTATACATTTTAAAAATAAGCAATATATTTTAATATTCAAATATATTTTACTATAAACTCATAAGGGTTAAAAATAAATTTCGGATGACAAATAAGCGAGAATCATATTTACACTTTGCAAGAAAACGTTTCTTCGCAATATCTATAAAGGCAGTCACAGATAAGATTAATAACACATCATTATGTGATTTATACTGTATCTCACTACAAACAAATAACTGTATGATGGAAAGATCCACTGATTTAAGAGCAACTATGTGCAATTTCTACGCAATTTCTAATTCTGCGAATGTAACTGACAAAAAGAGGCTACGCTCTGCTCTTCATCGGTCTTGATCAAACTTGCAGCAATCTTAGGGAAGCCTACCGAATGAATACCTGTGAAATTGTTCCCGCTAATGAACCTTACAAGCTGAGTAATGGGTATTTAAAAATATATCAAAAATTTAAAAACAGTCTAATATCTCGGAAAGTATGCATTTTTTAGAAAAATGTCTTAGACAAAAGTGATACAGTTTAATAAGATGTATTTACTGGTTTTGCATTGGCTTGGGTGGCATCGTCAAGGTCAAGTCAAGGTTGACCTTGTAACTAGTAAAAATACATCTTATTAAACCCTATCACTTTTGTTTAAGACATTTTTCTCAAAAATGTATACTTTCCGAGATATTAGAGTATTTTTAGATTTTCCTCCTCTAACATTGCTGTAATTTTGATCAAAATCGATGAAGAGTAAAGCGTAGCCTCTCCTTGTCAGACGTACATCTTTCTACTCATTATTACAAATGATGGAATTAAAATCCATTGTTCAAATCATTGTTTTAACCCGGAAATAATCAGCTAATTGTTCTTTACATTTTTCTATAATCAAAATATTTTTATCTCACAATTAAAAATTACTATTATCATAATTACATATTGTATTTATATTATTGATTGTTTTATTTAATATCTTAGATCATTATGTATTTGGAGACACGGTAGTGTCTCGACACTAAGACATGGCGCGAGACACTGTCGTGCTCCTTTACGCGAACCGGCGAGTTGCGCTAGATCGTAATTATCGGATCTTAATATGCATTTACTGAATGATTTTTTAAAAATAGTAAAAATAAATTTTTTTAAATGTGTATGGATTCCTGATCAGTAGATATAAAGAAAACACTATTATGACTGATCTGAGCTTAATTTTTCCTTGCTGCTGATTCTGTTGGTATAAAAATAAGTTAACCTACATAGGTGACTATTCCCAAGTTGATAAAGAACAGTGTATTATCAATAATAT
>NW_017305843.1:523580-534184 GCF_001594115.1 Trachymyrmex septentrionalis | reverse complement strand
CCATTTTTCTTCGAAAATGATGCTGGAAACGCCGTTACCGTCAATGGCGAACGCTACAGAGCCATGTTGACCAACTTTTTATGGCCTCAAATCGACACTATGAATGTGGACGACCTTTGGTTTCAACAAGATGGCGCCACATGCCATACAAGCCGACTTACCATCGACCTTCTGCGCACCAAGTTCAACAACCGCATAATCAGCCGTTCAGGAGATGTCAATTGGCCTGCGCGTAGCTGCGATTTGACACCGCTGGACTTTTTCCTGTGGGGTGCCGTTAAAGACCGATGTTATGCGGATAATCCAGAGACAATTCCAGCTTTGAAAAACAATATTACGACTGTTTTGAGTGAAATTGGCGCCGAGGTAGTCCAAAATGTCATTAATAATTGGGGTGACCGAATGGCATACTGTAAGGCCAGTAGAGGGAGCCACATGAACGAAATCGTTTTTCATTCTTGACGCGGATACTTTTAGCTTCACAACAACAAAAAAATTAATAAAAAATATCAATGTATGCTCATTTGATCGCATTTTTAAAAACGTACCAATAGATGGCCCACCCTGTAGTACTATTTAAATAAATATTTATTAAAATTTATAATTTTTTTGTATAGAAATACCTATAAATATTATACCTATAAATACCTATAAATTATTCTAGAGTAATTATAATTAATTTATTACATTTTAGATTAATAATTTAAAACACAAGAAATACGAAATGAAATTTTTACCTCTTCTATCGCTGCGTCGCCATCTTCATCTTCTTCCGTTAATTCTTGATAAAGTGGCGATGAAAGCACTAAATCTCTTCTTCTTCGCCGTTTAGCTTCTCTCGACAATTTCTTATCATTCATCGTGTCGTTCACCAATTGTTTTAACGCAGCACCTTTGGCACCGGCTTGCATGTCAATCGTATCCATTAATTTATGCAATATCTGTTTTCTGCGATCACCGAAAGAATTGATTTTGCGTAAAACATCTTGAAACACTTCCTCAGAGTTTGTCTGTTTAGTTTTTGATTCTTCTTGCTCCTTCACGGTTTCTTGTGCCATACTAGATTCCATTTGCTTGCTGATAGATATTGTAGAATTTAAATGCGAATTAGACGAAAACGTGGAATTCTGTTGGCTCTTAGATTCATTGTAATTGTACTGTTCTTCTTGAAAAGAAACTAATATTTTTGAAGGCGTTGGCATGAATCTGAAACAATTAAGTTTCACAATTTTTAATTATAAAGA
Organism: Trachymyrmex septentrionalis; assembly: GCF_001594115.1. Lineage (NCBI taxonomy): Eukaryota > Metazoa > Arthropoda > Insecta > Hymenoptera > Formicidae > Trachymyrmex > Trachymyrmex septentrionalis. The sequence goes on along the minus strand of NW_017305843.1, from coordinate 532,940 downwards.
AAAAAAAAATAAGAAAAAAAAAATTTAATTATACATAGAATAAAAAAGACTACGTTACAATCTGCAGAATCAAATTAATAATAATTAATAATACATTTAATGTTAATTTTCCAACTAATAAAAGAGAAAAGGATCAAAATATTTATTAAGGTATAATTATTAAGATATTAGTCAATACAAAAAATAACGCACTTTGTGCTATTTTCTAATATATTTTTTTTATTGTCAAATCTGCTTATTGATTCTTCTTGAAGCTTGTAATCTTGTAAATTTCTAGGATGAGTTGTTCCATTTGTCATTGGTTTATCCATATTGATGATATCCCTAAAGACTGCTTCATAATGATGATGCAGATTCTTTTTCTGCTTCTTCTTTGTATAATCGGTCTTGGCCAAAAGTTGGGTGAGGATATATCGCATTGTTTCAGGATCCAATTCGTGACTGCTCTGATGTGTAGATGATTTAGAAATATTCAAACGAAGAGTTTTATCTTTATGATGAAAATGTACGTCTTGGTCTGCTCGTCTCATTTTGTCAGGTATGTTGTTAAGACGCACTGTCTGTGATAAAAAAATATAGCTTAAATAAAAATGTTTTATACATCTTTAAAAAGAAAAATCTATTTTTGAGAGAAAGGATACCTCCGTAGTGCTCTTTACATCAAGAAGATCTTCTTCTTTAGCGATTTCGACGAGTTCCTCGAGTTCCTCGCTGCTATCATCTCCGATAAAGGCGCAATCATGAAGATTTTTGAAGCCTCGAATTATTGTTAAAGAAGCGCCAGGCCATCTAAAAACAATAAAGTATTCATATCTTTATAATAGAATAATGTAAATAAATAAATTATTATTGTATATTATTATATCTTAAAATGTTAAAATAAATTTTAATTAAGAATGAGAGAATTAAGTGGATATACATATAAGCAATAATTATTGCACATAGGTGACGAAAATTTTCTTTTTCTTGAATTTTATTACAAGATAACGAGCTTCCATTGTTATTTATAATTTTACCTTACACAAGTTGAAACAGTGACACTACTGCCATGCAAAAGATAGAATCCCCAGTACTCCTTCATGTCGTCCTCCATAATGAGGTGTCTTGTCATCGAGATGGGTATTGCTTCTTTTTCAACCACTGGCTCATTACTCATGAGATACGCATTGAACGTGGCATTAACTTTGATCACTTGGCTCTATAGACAACAATTGATTTATCATCGACTTCATCAACTTTAGCTTCTTGAAAAAAAAGAAAAAAGAAGAAAAAAAGAACAAATACAATTTATTGCAAAACATTACTTGTAACAAAGAAGACTTATTTAGACTTAATTTCACAACTTATTGTTGATTCTTGATCGAGGTTCAATTTATTCCTTATCTTTTTCCAATTCTAGAATTGAATCTCGATTAAGAGTTAAGCATGAATTGTAAAACTGGGCCTTAGTTCAAATATCGCATTTATATGTATATAAGGTGTAGTAAAAATAAATCTATTATTTTTCCAATAGATGGCTTTAGTAATCTGTATCTCGCGTTGTATAAGTGCGATCGGGTTACGCCAAATGGCGTTAGAAAGATAAGATTTCGTACTAAAAAAACTTCTCAGACAGTTTTGTGATTGCTTGAGTCAGTATTGTTTGAGCGCGTGTCAAAGATGGACACCAACAAAGAGAAAATACGCCATATTTTACAGTTTTTCTTCGATAAAGGCGAAAACGCAAGCCATGCGGCTGAAAATGTGAATAGTGTTTATGGTCCTGATACTGTAACAGTCAATATCGCGCAATTTTAGTTTCGTCGATTCCGTTCCGGTAATTTTGATGTCAAAGATGCACCACGCTCTGGAAGGCCAATTGTCGAAAATGTCGATAAAATAATGGAAATCGTCGAGTCCGACCGTCATGTAAGCACTGTTTCGATTGCCCAGGAGCTAAACATTGCACAAAAAACCGTTTGGAACCATTTAAATAAGGCTGGATACAAAAAGAAGCTCGATGTATGGGTGCCACACGAGTTAACGCAAAAAAACCTCATGGACCGAATTTCCATCTGCGAATCGCTGCTGAATCGCAACAAAATCGACCCATTTCTGAAGCGAATGGTTACTGGTGATGAAAAGTGGGTCACTTACGACAACGTCAAGCGAAAACGGTCGTGGTCGAATCGCGATGAGCCGGCGCAAACGGTGGCCAAGCCAGGATTGACGATCAGGAAGGTTTTGCTGTGTGTTTGGTGGGATTGGCAGGGAATCATCTACTATGAGCTGCTCCCCTACGGCCAAACTCTTAATTCGGACCTGTACTGTCAACAATTGGACCGTCTGAAAGAAGCAATCGCCCAGAAGCGGCCAGCTTTGGCCAATAGGAGAGGAATTGTGTTCCATCAAGACAACGCCAGGCCACACACATCGATAGTGACTCGCCAGAAGCTCCGGGAGCTTGGTTGGGAGGTTCTTATGCATCCACCTTATAGTCCGGACCTGGCACCAAGTGATTACCACCTGTTCCTGTCTATGGCGAATGATTTTGCTGGTGAAAAATTCGCCTCAAGAGAAGCTTGTGAAAATCGACTGTCCCAGTTTTTTGCCAATAGGGACGAGGGTTTCTATGAGAGAGGCATAATGAAATTACCTTCAAAATGGCAACAAGTTATCGAACAAAACGGTGCATATTTGACCTAAATCGGATCATTCTAACTATGCTAAATAAAGCCTTCAATTTAATGCAAAAATAATAGATTTCTTTTTACTACACCTTATATATTATATATGAACGTAATCTTTATAAACTTACTGTATTTTATTAAAAGAAAAAATTATATTTAATTCGTAATAATTAAACATACAATAATTTAGAATAAAATTAATGATATAGATTCTCTTTCTTTCTTTTCTCTCTCTCTCTCTCTCTCTCTCTCTCTCTCTCTCTCTCTCTCTCTCTTTTAAGATTTAATTAATAAATTTTTAAGAATTAAAAGAAAGAAAAGTTAAGAATAAAATATTAATAATAAAATGGCTTACTTGACACCAAACGGTAGATACTTTGCTGTCGATCAATCTTTGATCTGATATTGCTAAAGCATATAATTGCTCGGAGTATACGCGGTATCTTAGATACAGAGGCCCAACAATGAATGCAAGTGGTAAAAGCATTCCCAGCAAACACAATCGCATCACTCTAAAAGGCACTTTATAACTCGATTTTCGCGGTTGCCAATCTCGTGGACGAATACCATCCTCTGCAAAAAATGTTGTCAATATAAAACATATAGACATCTCATTATTAATATTCTGCGAATATTAATGAGATTAATTTTTAATGTTTAATTTTGTTTTTTTAAATTACATTAATATATTTAAAATCTATTTATACTAACTTCTAAATATGATAATTTCATTTCTATTTACCTTTCTTTTACAAATACTAAAATAACGTTAAACAACGTTATATAAATAACATCTTAATACCTTATAATAACGTCTTAATGACTTTAACGTCAATGAGACGTCATGAACACATCACTTTACAGTACTTAAAATTTAATTTATATATATAAATTAAAACCGGTTTATTTCCCGTTCTAATTCAATTCTCTCAAATTCTCTTTATACTGAAAAAAATATTAAAAAATTAAAAAATGTTTTTAAAAACACTATAAATGCGATATTTTCAAAATTATCTTCTTTCTTGCAAGAATTTTTATGTAGAAAACTAAAAGTGATAGATGTTACAGAGCTAGAATTGTAAAGATATGAGAATACTATGCACTTGTAGCTTTCTTTACATGAGCTAACAATTATTGATTCTTGATGTTGAAACTAGTAATTTTTAAAGTAGACCTAATTAAGCGTATCAACTTCCGCGATATGAAATGTAGCGCATGTTGAAGATATAAATCTTTATCGTTATTATCTGCAACGGCAATCCAAGATATGTTTCTTGTTTACATGCGTTAAAAACCGATGGAAATTTCCTTGAATATCCTACAGTTTCGCTAAAGCATATAATATTGAAATGCGAGTTTGTGTTTTATGGACTTCTAATCTTACTTCGACACACTCTTTAAATTCAAAAATATCTTTATTACATCTATTATCGTATCATTAATAGTATGTAACAAAATGTCTGTTTGTATCTTAGTGATGTATTCGATAATACCCAAGTAGCACAGCAACGCTTGCAAAGCGCTAAAAAGCGATTATATACGCTTTTTTAACGCTTTGTTAATGCTTTGTAAGCGCTGTGTGCTACTTGGGTGTACTACAAATCAATTTTATTTAACAAAGCGCTAAAAATTAGAGCGAAGACAATTCTTGAACTTTTACGCATTAAAACGTCAAATATTAAACATATTTTCACTAATATGAAGTCATTATATTATAGATACACTTTTCTCGTGCTTCTCAAGATATAGAGATAACATTTGCATCGAAAAGCAACTTGAACGTATCTTGAATTAATTAGAAGCGTTCATATTATATTATGAATGTGTGACACATGTTGGGTAATTTATTTATAACATTTTGTAATACCGAATAAATCATATGTGTGTGTGTGTGTGTGTGTGTGTGTAGAAAATCTGAAAACCACAACAACAAATTATATTTAAAGAAAAACACGTGTGAGTAACAACATTGCAGCGATTACATTGCAATGACTTCGTGAACTCGTGAGAGAACGCGGACGGACGTCGCAAGAATCTCGCACAATACCAGATTTGATGATGAGAAGGTCATCAGGCTCACCTTTACATTTCAACAAAACGATGACCCGATTTATAGAATGATGCACTCCACGATAACTTATACTTATCATATATTCTATTAATAATTCTTTTTTTTTACAGAACATTATTATTGGATAAGAAGATCATTGTTTACTCAGACGGTTTGGGCAAATAAAGCATCATGAAAATTAAACAGTTCAATAAAACAATTCCTTTCATTATGGAGAACTATGCGATTTATAATAGAGAGCTTATATTTAATTCAAACGAAGGCGATGCACGTTTCGTATATTGATTAATTAAAACGTCTCAGCAATCCGTTTTTATTGTGTAAATTTTATAAGCTAGTGAAATCATATTAATAGTAATTTTTTTAAATCATGTTTTAAATTTTTTTGCTAAAAAAATTTATTATAAACGTGTTAAAAATGTATTAAAAGTAAAATTTCTTTTCAATTAGACAGTCTGGTGTTTTCATTTCGCCTCAAAATTATAGAAAGAAATTATATCGTGTTAATGCGCCTTGTATTTGTGGAAAGAAAAATTCATCCGTGTGTAGAACACGTGCTGCTAAACTTGCAAAGTCCAGCCAAGTTGAGAAACTTAAAAATAAAACCAATCTATCTCACGAGGGCGGCATACACATCTGTACTATTACGATCAAATGAACTACATTAAAGAAGAATGCGCGATTATACAGTGAATATGCCGCCTTTTTAAAGGCAACGTTTTCTTTCATTGTTACACAGTGCGGCTAATTATTGAACACAATGTGCACTGTAAAAATTGATATATAAATCATTGAAGAACTCTAATACTTCATATTCCCTAATCTTTATTGTTCTATTTTATAATTTTATGTTAAAAACATCAGTATTGGTTCGTTCGTATATCTTTTAATTGAACGCAGAACATACAGTTTTCTTGCAATTAAACGAAGGATAAAGTACGTGCGTTTGCAGGTTTCCGCTTATAAAAAACAATATCATTACAACGCACTATTTCTGTAAAGAATTTAAATATAAAATATTACTGTCGTTCAAAGTACATCGAAGGCTCAACAGAGCGACATATTGCGTATTTATACGAAATAGCAATTGCTTTTATACTGTTTCCACGATACACTGTCATTCGAACTGATAACATATTAAGGCTGTTGATATGAAAAGCCACTACAAATTCTCGGCGAAGATTTCTGCCAAGGAATATATACCTATTCTTAGTGGTGTCGTTGACATTTTCCTTGAAAGATCACAGCATAGACCTGCTCCGTTTTAAAACTCAAAACACAAGCCAAAATCGCTGATACGTTTTCTTCCCGAAACAGAACGCACGAATAAAGCTTCTTTAATAAGCGTACACGCTGTGCTGATATTTATTTTTCACATTCATATTATATAATATCAATTCACTTGCAAACGATAATGTTATTTACAGTTTCAGTTTCCGAGATCTAACGCTAAATTAACGCAGCAAATTTCAATTGTGCTAAAGTTGTCTTTTGACTCATTCATTATAATCTATTGTACATTTGAACTAATTTACACATTTTCTCAATGAGAAAAAAAACAAGAATCTTAAAAACGTCGTCTTTTAAATTTATTTAACTAGAAGGATATGATAAAATACGATAATTATGTTCGATCTGCTATCGCGAAATCAAACAAAACGCGTGATGCGTATCGGTCGCCACCGACAGATCGACTGAATCTACGAACATGCTAAGCTTTGTATCAACGTCTTATCGCACATTAAAACGAGCGAATTAAAAAAGCCTCGATTGGCGGTCTATTTACTCAGGATTTGTGACGCATGTAATACTGTTGTACTTGTCGCATATGAGGCGTAATGACATGTCTAAACAACTTATCTATTATCCGAAAAAATTCCGGAATCTTAAACTTTTATCTTAAACGTCGATTTCTTCTTTTTTTCTCTTGTATGTATAATCAGCAGATTATACAGTGCTAATGATGATGAATAAGTCTACAATTCCGCTAAATGTAAAGAGTGTAGAGCACACAAAAGTGATTAAAAGTAAATGTATTTGGATAATTGAGAACAAAAATGCGACATTTTAATTTATCAAAAAATTATTTATCTATATCTAATGAACAATGTTCCTAATAAATTCAAAATTTATATGAGAACATATATACATACATTCAAAGTATATTTTACTGAAATATAATTTATACATCATTTTTAGTTTCTATGTTTCTATGTGTTATTTATACATCATTTTTAGTTTCACGCATGCACGCACGCACACACGCACACACTCAATATTCATATACTAAGTATATTCATATACTAAGTAATTAAAAATAATTATTCATTTTAATTAATTGTTTTATATTATTTAACAATTATGAACCAATTTTAATTATGGAAATAACTCTTACTACTTTTGTTGTTTTTAGATTTGTGGGATTTCTCTCCTCTTCGTCTTTTATTCAATGGATTCCGAGGATCGTAAATCTCGAACCAATCATCGTCTTTCGTACTGGCATCTTTGGCAAGCACTGGTGCCTTCTCTTCACATTGCAAAACGTGTGTCAACCAAGATTCATCATGCGGATTATCATCCTCAGTATCTTTCGACGTTTTCTTATCGGAGCTTATTATATCATCCTTCGTATGTTCTTTGGCATTTTGAAGTTTGTTCCTAAATTGCTTAAACAGTTCCATCGTAAAATCCTCACGCGTTTTACCCTTCTTAGGCAATTTTTCCTTAGCTTTTTTATACTTTTCTTGCGTCTCTATGTATTCTTTCATTACTTCAGACTTATTTGTTTTTTTTTCGGCTTGTTGCTTTTGATCTATTTCCTTCGCTTTCTTTTCATTTTGTACGCTGCGCTTTAAATCGCGTATTTCTTTCCTTATTGCTTCACTAAAAATTTAATTTTAAATAATATAAATGCTTATTTCTTTTTTTTTTTAAAGCTACAAATCTATTTCACATACATTTACAATTTACATAATAAAATAATGTTACATACGCCTTTTTCTTTCGTTCGTCATCTCGATCTTTTCCGAAATAATATTCTTCAATTTCTGGATTTTCGTTTATATTTTCATCTTTTGTTTCATCGTTCTCGATTTTCGATTTTGATTGGGAAATCTTTTTAGAATCCTTCAATTTATTCTTGATCCTCTCTTTCATAGCTCTGTTGATATAAAATTATTATAACTATATTATAGATAATATTACAACAATTATTTTGTTACATAATATTTTATTTCAAATAACTTACTCTTTTTCTTGTTGCAAAGCAGCCAATTCTTCTGGAGTTCGTGTTTCATCATCACTCTCCCAATCGCTGCTGCGATCCTCTTTGATTTTTTTACTTGGTGGTTCAACAGGTTCAATCACAGACTGTGAGCTTAACTTTGGATCAGATAAACAGTCGTGCGCTGATTTTCCTTTGCCACTATATTGTCTGTTTAAAATTGATGACTCTTCTTCATCTTCCTCAGCTTCTTCCCCAAATGATAGTAACTTGAAATTCCTAGCATAGTTGGAAATGCATAAAAAAGATAAACATTATATTATTTAAAATAACTATATATTTATCTTACTTTACACCAGTTTTCTTATTCTTTTTTTTCTCTTTACTATCTTCCGTCTTTTCAGATACTACTCTTGAAACAATATCCTGGAATGGGTTGTTTAAGACTTCCGTTTTTAAAATTTTTTGTGGATACTGAGGTCTATCATTCTGAAATTAAATATTTTTCATTACAAAATTATATATTAATCTTTTTTTTTGTGAAGATACATGTTAAATATTTACTTCATCTACAAGTGCATCTTCCAACTTAAGCATGTTGTAAATTGTTTCACCAGTGACTTTGCCAAAGATAGTATGCTTATTTTGTAACTCAGGTGTTGCACCAAGTGTAAAAAAAAATTGGGAACCGTTGTCATCTTTACCAGCATTGGCCATAGCAAGCAATCCTCTCCGACAAAAACGTAATCTTGTATGAAATTCATCCTGTGAACAGACAACATAAAAAATAAAATTGATACTCAGAAAATTATAAATTGTTAGAATAAATAAATAAAGGGCTAATGAGTCAAGCTAAATAACCATACTTATTTATCTAATGATACAAACAATATATAAATATAAAAACATAAAATGATCATAGATATTTTAACTTGTAAAGTCATCCTCAATGTGGTGACATAAACAAAAAAATTAAAATGTTAAATTTAAATTATAAATGATAATATAAATAAAAATAAACAGATATATAAATAAGAATACATAATATAAATAATAATTGTCAACAACATACAAAAGCAAGAAGCATGCTAGATAACTAGCTGAAATTAGTAATATAATATAATTGTACCTTAAAGGGATATCCATATATGCTCTCACCACCTTCTCCTGTTCCTGTTGGATCTCCACCTTGTGCTATAAAGCCTTTCAAAATTCTATGAAATATTGTATCGTTATAATAACCGTCCATACAGAGCTGTATAAAATTTCTACAAGCCTTGGGAGCTTCTTTCGTCCACAATTCCAAATCTATATCGCCAACTGTTGTTTTCATTATCACCTATTTGACAAAATAGAAAAATAAATTGAAAATAAAATGTGTTATTTATATAATTTAT
>NW_017305843.1:505648-523480 GCF_001594115.1 Trachymyrmex septentrionalis | reverse complement strand
GCGTTATTATATATATATATATATATATATATATATATATATATATATATATATATATAAAATAATTCACACTTACTTTGCCTGTAGTAGGCGGTTCTTGTATATAAATATTACTCATATTTATAACCTCTTATTACAACTGATCACGAGAAGCATAAACACGAAATCAATGGATCGACTGAGTTCAATATATATGACATCCGTGATGTGTTGTAACTATTCAAATTTCCAGTAGATGGCAGATGTTTCCAATCAACTGTTCATGACAATTTTAAAACGATATGCATGTGAATATGTATGTACAACATATAATTACATACATACGCATACATATTAATTAGTGAATGTATAATATAATAGCATTATCAATATTAATGATGATCAATATAATTATTGTTATAATAATACTATATGTACACATTTATAATAGGTGAGACCGGGGCTAAGTGGACATCTTTTTTTCAATTGCAATTTTCAATAACAACTCAGATAGCCAAGTCTGTAGAAAAGGATTTTTTTAATATCTGCTATACACTATGTCAACAAAATAATAGAATTAGATGTACATAATACTGTTAACAAACTGCTAGAAAAAACGTAACAGAATCTGCAAGCGTCAGATAATGTCGGTAGGATCTGCTCAGTTTCTGCCAATAATTTTTACTGCCTTCACATTATATCGACAGGCGATGTTAACGGAACACAAACCTAGTGCGGACGCAGTTGATGGCAGACTGCCGTCATTTTCTGCTCGAACCTGCTGATAGTCTGCTAGAAGACTGCAGACATTTTGCTATCTGGGAAAGTAAACAATTTTAGTCAAATGATTATTAGCTTTACAGAGTAATTATAAGACTACAAAATAGCAATAGTTTTAGTGTTTGCAACTCCATTTCATCTATATACGTACACAAAAAATGACCTCGGAAAATGAAATTTCAAGAATGTCAGGACTAAGTGCGGGCACCACATTTTTTTCGATGCTATATGAAATAAAAACACGTTATTATGATCAAAAAATAAAAAATTATATTAAATTTTATTTCGAATATTTAATTTGAATCTTCTGATTCCATATCAGACAAACAGTATTTACAAAATTGTTATCAGTCGTGCACTTGTCATGTGCAGCACGGTTGCATACGAGACACTTTTTATTTTGGAATATAGGTTGAATGTTTTCAGAACACACAATAAATGTTGCAGTCATCGTCGAAATTGGATGTAAAATCCTTGGCCTTTTTCGAAGAGTGCGGCTTACGTGGTAACTTCCAGTACTCGTCGATGATTGCGGATCAAGATTTGTCGATAGTATCATACAAAATTACTATACGATAATACAAAATTATACGGCTATGCCGCGCGCATAAATAATATATTTATTGCGGGGGACAAAGGCCCCCCCCCCGCATGGGCGTTACAATTAAAGGCTGGGGGGCAAGCCCCCCAACCTGGGCGAATCACAAATAATCATACCTCCCCGGTTCGCAGGCCGGGGAGGTATATTATCACAGCTGTATCACTCGGCTCCTCCGGGATATCACAGATAAATTGTCAAAGCATAAAAGTCCCGGAGGAGCACGCGCGGCGGTGAGCAATCCATATAATAATTTAAAATTAACAGTGTAAATCGCGACCACATTCACACTCATTTAAAATACAATACAATATTGTAGACGCGGCATTCACACTCGAACATTCATGGCCCCACAAACAGAGAAATAAATAGATAATAGATAAAATAAAATAAAATAAAATAGATAAATAAATAGATAAATAAATAGGATAAGATACAAAGTAAAATAAATAAAATAGGATAAATAAAACATAACAAGTCAATAAGATAAAAATAAAACCTCTAAAACAATAAAAAAGATAAAACAATAAAAAAGATACAATAGTACCTAGGTAATAAATAAATTAATAAATAACACTAGGAGAGAGGAGCCCCCGTAAAGATATAAAACAATAAAAATAAAAAAAATAAAAAGTAAAAATAAAATAAAAATAAATAAGAATAAATAAGAATTTGTCATTTTTTAAGCATCTGTTGTATTTTTGTGGCTGCTTTTTTGATCTTAGCTGTTTCTTGTTCCGTTGCCAGTTCTATCATTTCAGGTGAATTCATAGCGTGAGCATGGCACATCTGTTTACGACCTCGATGCGTTTGCTTTCTCAACTCTGCTTTCGGGTGAGGACGAATACTTTGAAGCGTTTCGCTCAAATTGCTAACAGAGTTACTTACTCAAACTTCTGTCTTCTTTAGTCACCGTTCCTAAAGCCATCGGTTCATTTTCTAGCGTCTGAAATTCAGTCAGTGATGATGGTAGTGGAACTGCAGTTTCAGTCTGTTCATGCTGACGAAGTAGATGGGCTATCTATTACACTGCTTGGTAAAAATTTGTACTCCTGGAAAAATGATGAAATGCCGGTGCATTCGAATCCTGACATAATATTTCGCTGGGTTACGGCAAGTGGTAGTGCCTTACTAACAATTTTGGGAATATCATAAATTGTCATTGAACGCCCAGGATTAGATGTAATCCAAAAGTCACACTCTGCGTTCATGGATTTTTTTTAATGGGCCGTAGACAATGCGATCGAGTGGTTGAAGCTTAGACAAGCAGTACGGTAGAAGCGATAAAACAATTATACTGTTGGATTTGCAAAAATCTAGTCCCTTGATTGATAAGTAGAATGTGATTGTTTAACACAAACAGAACGAGATGGTCGACAGAAGCACGAACGTGGGATTGAAAGAATACCAAAAATTTAGAAAAATGTTTCGCGTTCATACAACCGCTTGGATTCGCAGCGCCTACGCAGCCGGTCCACTTGAGAAAGTGATTCTTAAAATGTTTCCTTGGAAAAATAAAAAAAGATGGAAGAGAATTTCCTGTTGCTGATATTGCCATTACCAAAGTCACGAGTGCGCCTCGTTCAGAAGAAGTTATGCACTCAATTTGTTTACTACCACGTCGACGAATAACTCGATTGGATGCTTGTACTGTTATGATTCTGGTTTCGTTCATATTTCAAATATTTTGACACAAAAAATGGAATTTATCCATTACTTTTTTCAATAGTAAAAAAAAATTTTTGACATTAATTGAATTTAAATTAGTGACACACGCTTGTCGCTTCCGGTTTTCGTATAGCCAAGTTCTGATGCCGTTTGAGAAAGCCACTTAATCAATCTTCACCAGCCATACGAGTGGCCTCCCAAGACGATGGTACAGTTAATTTTAATTTCTTCGCAAAATCATATGCTAAACCTCACACTTCCTTTGTTGAAAGGCCAAAGTATATGTTATTGTAGTATTCTAAATATTTTACTAGAGTCGCTTCTGCGTCAAAAATCTGAAATAAAATGGGTTTTACGATAACAAAATTCACTCAAATTAAGATATTCAATAAATTATGATAACAAAACTCATTGTACGATACCCACGTACCAGTGCAACTACTTCATTCACATCAGTTTTTTCTTCGTTTGTATTTTTTTAGCCAATTTTGTAATGTGCTTCTAGACACTTCAAATTTTTTCGCCGCTGATGCAATTTTCATATTATCCTTTTTGACAGTTAGCACAGCTTTAGACATCTTATCTTAATCGACGGGATCAGTTTTACGCTTGTAATTGCCAATCATGCTGTAATTGACGAAAATACGGTAAAAATATTGTGAATAAAAAATCGAGATTAGATGGTTTCATGCCCATTTAGTCTCGATGGCTTGGTAGCTCCGAACGATTATAACTTTCGACATAAATAAAATGTAAACAATTCTGAAAATGGAAGAAATAATACCAGAACCGTGTTCAAAATATATTTTTACATAAATTTACCTACCTGAACAATTCAAATTTAAAAAATAACAACCAGAATACATATTTTATCCGAACGTTCGAAAAATTACTTTTGACTATCGAAAACACGTTTGACTAAACATAACAACGCACCTACTAACCAAACTTTGTTGGTAAAGAAAACACATGAGATGCCATCTATAATATAAATTGGAAACTCATAAGATATATTTTTCCACTCAAAATTCAAGTACCAGCTTAGCCCCGGTCTTCCCTATATATATATATAATTAGAAAAACAACATGTAGATCTATATAACTAATACATATATTAACATTTTTTTTTCACAAAACTGAAAATGCAATAAAATATCTAATTAAATTTGGTTTTCGCATGGCATTGTGTGTGTATTTCAAAAATCTAAATTTCAATTTCGACATAAGAATCGCATAACTCTACTTCCCACATACGTCCAAGGATCGAATGTCCACTCTATTGATAAAACATACACGGTATCCAAGAAACTTAGTTCTGTGAGCTGTTCTTAAATACAGAAGAAGCTGCCCAATAATAATTTATAATTGTGTTTTAAATATATTTATTATTAATCTGTAATTGTAGACAAAATAGATATTTATTTAACATTGTGTTAGTAAAATATTTTATAAAATTATTGTGAGACAATCGATTAAAAATTTCGATAAAGTGGTAAACGGCGGATTTAATAAAGTGTTTGTAAACATGGACTGGAATGCTTTGGAATCAACTTTTGTAGTGTGTCAATTTCCAAATTCCAATCAGCCAAATCAAATCCGACTAAAAGACTACATAAGAGATATTTATGTCCCCGAATTTTCCGTAGAATGGAAAAGAAACATATTAGACTTGATACCTCATGCGGTCAGACGAAAACATTCTGCTTTTATAAACTCGGTATTAGATGAAGTAAAAGATATGTACGCTAAAAATATGAAAGAGTTCGTTTTAAAATCCATACTGTCCTGCAAAATATATAGAAGAGAACATGTTGCTTGCGAGGAGTGCGACGTTCCTGCTGACTTGAAGCGAAACGTTGAAGAAAATAGAATGCATGATCACGCAATATTTTTACAACGTCGTAATTTATTTGCCAAGAGATACTTTCTTTCCTATCCAATAATCAGATATATTATGAACACGGCATATCGTATTCTACCCGCAGTAATTTGTGACTTCAAACGTTACCATAAATTTGGATTATTAACACTGTGTTGCTTTCAAGATATGATCCTTAAGGATATTAAGAAAGGCTCTTTAGTGATCACTAATAAATTTTATACCGAGACATTTAATGCCGTACAAAAATCAAAACTATTAAGAAGCATCTCTGCGGAACGTCTGTCCCAATTTATGCGGTGTCTCACAAATGTATTTGTTCAGCAGATTCTCAATGTAATGATGAGATCGATTGATCATATAATAGACACTATGAAGGACGGCCGTTTTTGTCCTCAAATCGAATTTCAGCTGGTATGTGAAAATGACCAGCTTATAACAAAACCAGATATACAGAAGGTTTTCTCGACATATCACAATATTATCCGAAACATTGAAGGTATTGCGCAAGATCTGATGCCATTGGAAAAATGGTTGAACGTCAAAGCAAAGGAAAAGTACATAAAGATAGCGCTTCCTGACTGGTTTGTCGAGGAGTCTCATCGCAATTTACAGGAGATATTAGATACTCTGTTTAAATCTATGAACGAGCATGTAGCATTCATTTCCGTCGAATTTAGCGATATATACACGTCGAGTGTCAAAAAACAAATATTAACTTTAACTTCTAAACAACCGAATTTCGACTCTTACTTCGAACACATTTGCAAGTATAATGAATATCTAAGCAAAACGAACTCTATGGTCTCCAATTTGTATTACAATGTGGGAAAATTGGAGCAAAGCAGTGCCAAGAAATCCTTGAAGCAGATCTGCTGCAATGTTATAAGCGTCCTCACGACGGAACTCGTGAAGTATCATCAAGATTTCAATCGTTCGATTTGCGCGGACTTTGAAAATCTGAAATCTATGGCGTTGGATATTCCAAGGGACGCAAATTCTTTGACACAATTGAGTGAACGTATGTCACAAGCTTCGAAAGTACTGATAAAAGAGCAGGAACAAAAGATACAAGAATCAATTTATATGTTGAGCAAATTGTTGGAAATTACTATATTAACTGACGAGCACATTGATTTAAATAAGACCACTATCAATTGGCTACACGATATTCAACCTGTATTTGCGCAAAACAATACATTGTGCGAAGCTATGAAGAGCGAGCTGGAAGAGGATCTTCAACGAAGAATAAATGCATTAAATTTAGAAGTTGACGCGATGTTCCCGCAGCTTATCATCCTAGATGATATGGACGATATGAGCAAGGTTGGAGAATACGCGCAGCATTATAAGGATCTGATCAAGAAGTACAAACGCATAGACGATGAGATGCAAGTTATTAATTCGGAGGAAAGACTTTTCAAGTTTCCCGAAACGGAGTTTCCAAAAATATTCGAATTGAAAGAAACGATCGTGTCGTTCCACAAGCTTATATGTACTATTTATCAATGGCGAAGGGACAACTCTGTATGGCTGAATGGTCCATTTGAATGCCTGGATGCTTCCGTTATCGAGAAGAAGACTGCGAATTACTTAGATGAAATCACGAATATGAACAAGACGATAAAGTCGCGCATTAAAATGGACGCGACAGCGAACAAATCGTACAAATTTTCCGGCATCGCCGACGATCCTGATCCAATGCAGCAACCTGCACCGTTGAAATTGTGTTGGCAGACACTTAATAACATTAATGAATTTAAAGTTTACGTACCGCTCGCAGTTTGCATGTGCAATCCAGCTTTGAATGCGCGTCATTGGAAAGAGATGTCCGCGATATGCAATTTCGATCTTACGCCAAACGCAGGAACGACTCTGAAGAAAATGATCGACATGAATCTAATGGATAACATCGACAGATACAAGGCCATAAGTTTAGGTGCCAACAAGGAACTTCGTCTTCAGCAAGAATTGGCTGAAATGATTAAGGAGTGGGAGCCGATGTCATTCGAGATGTCGACTGAAGAATCCGGTATGGTATCTTTTAAATACGTGAATGATATCGAAACTCTTCTTAGCGACCACCTTATAAAAATCGAGGAAATAAGAGCATCGCATTTCGTAAAGCCAATATTGTCAAATTTAATTGACTTTTACACTGTCCTCATAAAGATCCAAGAAATCCTTGATCAGTGGACGCAAGTGCAATATCGCAAACTCCATCTAAAGCCAATATTTTCTTATCCAAAAATAGAAATACGTTTAAGCCAAGAAACTTCACTATATTTAGAAGCGACAAACATTTTATTAGATATTAATAACAGATTTATGAAAAATCCAAAATTTCATGAAATCAAAAAATCATCTGACTTAGTTGAAAGCTTAAATGAAGCTAATGAGAAATTGGAAACAGCGATCAAAAGTGTAAGGAATTATTTAGATATTAAAAGATTGTCGTTCACGAGGTTCTTCTTTCTCGAGGATTCAGAAGTTCAGAAAATATTGTTCGAATCGATTAATACAGAGAAACAGCATACGCTCATGAAGAAATGTTTTGCTGGTATAGAACGATTGAAATTTAATAAGTCTAACTGTGTTCGAGGCATCATTGGGCATTACGGGGAAATGTTATATCTGAATAATAACATTTCCTTATGCACTGACACTAAGTGCGAAGAGCAATGGTTAATTCAGCTTGAAAAAGAGATGAAAGACGCAGTTTATAAAAATATTCTGCAATATCATTCTCTGATCGATGAAAATTTGACATTTGTTCCCATTGATAACTTTCCAAGCATGGCGATCATTTGTAACTTGCAACTTTATTGGACCTGCTCGGTAGAAAAATGTCTTACACCAATAAATATTAACATGTTAAACTCTTTACTCATGACATATACCAACGGGATAATTTCAGTAATTAATGAATTAAAAAATAATTTAATGCGAAGACGTAGGAATTTGTTAATGTCATTGATCATTGTCATGTTGACTCATAAAGAAATTGTAAAATTGCTACTGGAGAGAAATATTGTTAAACAGACAGACTTTGAATGGGTCGCGCAATTAAGATATTATTGTAACGATAAATTTATCGAAGTATCAGTATTCAATACAACAATTAAATACGGATACGAATATAACTATTGTCAGCAGAATATTGTTAACACTCCCTTGACTGATAGATGTTTTCGTACTATATTGCAAGCTTATCGTTATCATTTGTATAGCAGCATTATAGGTCCAACAGGTACCGGAAAAACGGAAACAATCAAAAGTTTGATAAGAGCTATCGCGAAGCCATATTATGTCATCAATTGCAACAATAGCATTTCGTATGAATGCGTGATACGGACATTTAAAGGAGTGATCTCTTGCGGAGCGTGGATTTGCTTTGAGAACTTTAACAGATTGAAACTAGAATTACTGTCGTCTATTGCCCAAAATCTTACGCAGATGAAGCAAGCAATTTCGTCTAATTTGAAGATCGTAAGCTTCGAAGGTTGCAGCTTGAACTTAAATCTCTCCGGAAATATATGTGTTAATATCAATTCGGAGCAATCAAGATATGCTGATTTGCCAGATAATTTGAAGATTCTCTTTCGTTTCGTATCAATGATGTCACCAGATATTGGCAAAATTGTTGAAATTAAACTCTTCGCTGGAGGATTTAATCACGCAAAAAATCTAGCGATGAAGCTAGCTGTCAGTTATAAATTATTATCAGAACATCTAGGAGAGAAGCGCCATTATGACTTTAGTATGTCATCACTGAAGACTGTCGTCACGACTGCAATTAATATGAAACGAAATATCCCAGACGAGAATGAATATACCCTCTTATTACGTTCGATGATACACATAAATATTCCTCAGTTATGTAACACCGACATATCAATCTTCCAGAATATCATGCAAGACATTTTTCCTGAGTCTGTCGTGCTTCCTTTCGATTGCTCGGCGATTCTAAACGCTTTGGAAATCGTATGCGCAAAGAGACTTCTAACGTTGCATGCGATCTTCAAATTGAAAGCCATACAGATCATTGAACTAATGAACGTTCATCGCGGTCTTATACTTATTAGTAACTCCTTGGGTGGGAAAACGGAAATTTTGCACACGCTTGCTGAAACATTATCGTTATTGCATGATCAAAAAAATAAAATTGGCGCCACAGTGAAACTTGAAACAGTTATACCAGGAGTGGTAGATAGCAATGCTCTCTTTGGATATTTTTGCGATAAGTCTGGAGTTTGGAAGGATGGTTTGTGTACCACTATATTTCGTCGCTTTATAGAAGATATCTCAACAGACCGCAAATGGTTAGTGTTTGATGGAGATTTAAGCGGCACGTGGATAGAAAACTTACATACAATTCTGGATGAGAATAAAATGTTGTATTTGACATCTGGAGAACGATTTTCTACAACGAACTCAATGTCCATCATCTTTGAAACGATGAGCACGATGGAAATTTCACCCAGCATAATATCACGATGTGGAATAATCTATATTGACGTGCATTCTATTGGCTGGAGACCGTACGTGCTGTCTCACATCGCCAAACCATTTTACGATGGATATAATGAAATACTACGTGCTTTATTCGATTGGGCGATAGATCCATGTCTTAATTATTTAAAGGAAAATGGCGATATGTTGATAAATCAAGAATTGCATCTTGTTATGTCGGCCGTAAATTTATTTGAAATATTATTAAGAGACGCCTATGAAGATATTGAAAATAAGGACAAGGATAATCACTTTGTCATATGGGCACAAGCTGCTTTAATTTTAGCTATTGTTTGGGGACTGGGTGGAAACTTGATCGATGATTCGCAAACTCGATTCAACGCTTTTTGTGTGTCATTTTGGAACGGCACAGACAAAGAACATCCGAAACCTGATATAATTAAACATTTCGACATAACACTGCCTAATGAGGGTTTAATTCAAGACAACTTCTACATCTTTAAAGGTACCGGAAATTGGAAGTATTGGGGCGATTTGCTAAAAACCGAAAAAATCCCAGAGATATGTAACTTCAATCAAATTTACATTCCAAATATCAATAGTATGAAATATAATCACATATTTTTAAAACATATTAAATATCAAAAGCATTTTCTCTTGTATGGCGATGTTGCTGTTGGAAAGACAAGTATCATGTATGATCTCCTGAGAAACAAGTTGCCAGAAAATTATCTCTCCAATTTCTTTAGTTTTACTTCCATGATTACAGTAACTAGAACGGAAAGATTATTATTCTCCAAGTTAAACAAGATACGACGCACTACCTACGGACCAGGAAGAAATCAATTTTGTGTAAACTTCGTGGACGATATGAATAGAATCATCATAGAAAAACCAGAGGTACAATCCATATTTGATCTCTTACGACAACTTCTCAGTTATAATTACTGTTACGACACACATGAATTAAATAAGATATTCGTACAAGACATTATGTTTATATTTGCAATTACTGCAAGAAAAATCGACGGAAGCATACCTTCTAGGTTTTTGAGACACTTCAACACCTATGCGATTTCCGCTCCTACAACCGATAATATATTCAGAACATATTTTAACATACTACTTGCTAATTTAAAAAAGAATCTATTCGCGGCAGACATCACAGGAAGCGTAACCAGCATAGTGAACTCGACGATTGATGTTTACAAGTCCATAATAAAGACGTTGCGGCCTGTGCCCAGCAAACTGTACTATTATTTTGATATGAGGGATATATCTAGAGTGATCAGTGGATGCGGTCTAATTCAGAAAGAATCGGTGGAGACAAAGATAACGTTCATTCGGTTGTGGGTGCACGAAATCTTACGCGTGTTCAGCGATCGCATGCTAGATGAAGGCGACAAGGAATGGCTTTTCCTAAAAATCCGCGATGCAGTAAAGAGCAACTTTAAAGATTCTTTTGAAATCGCCTTTGATCACTTACCCAAATTTGAAAATCAAATCACCAAAGACAGCTTCAACGATCTGATGTTTGGGAATTTCATGGATATAGAGAAGGACGGTAAATGTAGACGGTACGAAGAAATTACTTCTATGGAAGCCCTAAAAAATAAAGTTCTCTCTTACTTGGACGAATATAATGCTAGTTTTAAAAAAAAAATCGACGTCGTTGTATGTCGTTATATGTTGGAATCTTTGATCAAAGTTTCCAGAATTCTAAACACTCCAGGCGGAAGTGTGCTAATGATATCTACTGTAGGTTCCGGCAGAAAATCCACGATTGCCCTTGCTGCCTTTATGCAGCAGCAGACTTTGTTTGAAACCACTATCGAGTCCTATTACGACATGGATGCATGGAAGAATGAATTGAGAAAAATCCTGCGGGAATGCGGCACATTGCGGAAAGATATTACGTACTTTATGAACGAAAAACAAATAAAGGACGCATTTTTAAACGATATCAGCTGTCTGTTAAGTACTGGGGAGCTACCTGACTTATTTTCTATCAAAGACAGGCAGAATATAATCGAGATGACGCGACTGCACGCTCAAAGTGGTGATCGAAACATAGAGCTCAGCGCGCGTTCGGTGATGAGCTATTTCGTAAATCAATGCAAAAACAGATTACATTTCGTACTCTGCTTCAGTCCTACTAGCGCTACGTTTAGAACATATTTGTGCTCACATCCTAACTTAGCGAAACACTGCACAGTGAACTGCTATCAGGTTTGGCCGAACGACGCGCTTTTAGAGATCGCAGTGAAGCATATGAAAGACGTTAATGTGCGGGAAGAAGTTAAAGCTGATGCAGCAAGAATTTGCGTGCAATTCCACAACAGTGCAAAGGAAATGAGTTTGAAATATCACGAAATGTTCGGTAGGACCATTCACGTGACGTCGTCAGCCTTTCTGCACATGCTCAAACTGTATAAACAATTGACATCGAAGAAGCAGGAAAAAATCATCGGGACACGGAATAGATACATAGCGGGATTGGAGAAGTTGGAATTGGCTGCTGAGCAAGTCGAACAGATGAAGGCTACTCTGACGGTCTTGAAACCCCAATTGGAACTGTCCGCTCAACAGACTGTGATCACTATGAAAGAAGTGGAGAATGAAAATATTACCGTAGAACGAGCTACGACTCTTGTGAAGCAAGAAGAAGAAATCGCGAATAAGAAGGCAGAAATCGCGGGTACCCTGAAAACCGAATGCGAGACTGATCTCGCTGTTGCAATACCGATTCTGGAGGACGCGGTAATAGCGCTGAATACATTGAAGCCGACTGACATCACTTTGGTAAAAGCAATGAAAAATCCTCCTGACACCATCAAGTTAGTAATGGCCGCCGTTTGCGTAATGCTGGGCGTACCTCCGGATCGTAGCATCGACCCAGTTACAGGAAAGAAATTCACAGACTTCTGGAGTCCGAGTAAGCGCATTTTAGGCGACATGAACTTCCTGCAGAACTTGAAGGACTACGATAAGGACAATATAGCGCCCACAGTGATGCAAATTATTAAGAAGACATACATGACGGACAACAGTTTCATGCCTCACATAGTCGCGAAAGCGTCCAGCGCCGCGGAGGGTCTCTGCAAATGGGTTCGCGCCATGGTGTCTTATGATGAAGTGGCCAAAGTTGTTGTACCAAAGAAAAAGAAACTGGTAGAGGCACAAATGGAGTGCGACGAAGCTGAGGCATTCTTAAATGAGAAACGACAGACCCTGGCTGCCTTGAACGCAAAATTGGCAGCGCTGAACGATAGCTTGCGGCAAACACTGCAGAAGAAATTGAATCTAGAAATGGAAGTGGCAACATGCACTGCTAAGCTGGTCAAGGCGGAGAAATTGATCGCCAGTCTGGGAGGTGAGAAAAGCCACTGGATGCAGTGCGCTCATAATCTTCAAATGAATTATGATAGTCTTATTGGCGACATGTTACTCTCAAGCGGAATGGTGGCTTACATGGCGTCTTACAATATCTATTTTCGCGATGAAATGTTAATAAAATGGAAGGAATTTATGGAAGCTTCTAAAATACTGTACACTAAAACGTACGACTTCATAAATGTTCTCGGCATGGAAATCGAGATCAATCATTGGCATCTCTGCGGTTTATCGAAAAATCGTTTCGCGACAGAAAATGCTATCATTTTAAATAATTCCGAACAGTGGTGTCTTTTCATCGATTCGCAGAATCAAATAAATCAATGGATCAAGAAATTGGAAAAGAAAAATGACTTAAAAGTCGTTAAACTGATGGATTCCAATTATATGTCGGTTATCGAACAAAGCATTGAAACTGGTATCCCAGTTCTGTTAGAAAATGTTGGAGAGAAACTCGAAATTGCACTGGAGCCAATCCTGTTGAAGAATATTTATAAAAATGAAGATTGGTACATCGATATTGGAACTAAATCTGTAAGGTATTCTCCAAATTTTCGATTTTATATTACCACAAGACTGTCAAATCCAAATTATGGAGTCGACATTTTCGGGAAACTCACGATAATTGATTTCTCAATGCCAGATGGAACTCTTCAGGATAAACTCTTGGACATCGTCGTTTCGAAAGAGAAACCGGAACTTCAGGAGAAATTTGAAGCGCTCCGTTTTCAAGACGCCGCTAACAAAAAAGTTCTTCAACAGCAAGAAGATAATATCTTGAGCATTCTTTCATCAACCACGACAAACATTCTGGAGGATGAAAACGCAATACAAATTTTAGATTCTTCCAAGAATCTCACCGTGGACATCATGAAGAAACAAGAAGCAGCCAGGGCAATGACAGAGGACATTAACAAGTTCAGAGATGCGTACTTGCAATTCGCCAATCACTGCGCAAGTTTGTTCTGCACACTGACTACTCTATCCAATTTGAATCATATGTATCGATTTTCATTCTCCTGGTTTATTCAGTTGTACGTTACCTCTATTGAGACTTCGAATAGAAGTATAGTTCTTAAAAAACGATTACAGTTTCTCAAGTCTTCATTTACGAGGAATCTTCATTCCAGTGTCTGCAGATCGCTCTTTGAAAAACATA
Organism: Trachymyrmex septentrionalis; assembly: GCF_001594115.1. NCBI lineage: Eukaryota > Metazoa > Arthropoda > Insecta > Hymenoptera > Formicidae > Trachymyrmex > Trachymyrmex septentrionalis. Next base: position 509,551 of record NW_017305843.1, on the reverse strand, counting down.
AGCTCTTATATTCCTTTTTGCTGTGCGTAAAAGTTTTAATAGACGCGCAGCAGACTACGCAGGAAGAAGTTAACCACTTCGTATCTTTAGACTCGGAGGATTATGATGCAATTTTAGATCCAGCGCCGGATTGGTTACCGATAAACAAATGGAAACAAATTTGCAGATTGAGCAGTGCAGTGCCTAATTTACACGAACTCGTAAATGACTTTCGTGTCAACAGTGCAGCCTGGAAGAAATATTGCACCGCAATGCCATTTCAAAGCGATCTGATACCAAATTCCTGGGCCAACAATCTGACTCGATTTCAGAAACTGATGCTTATCAAAATCGTAAGGTACGACAAGATTATCGTGGAAATAATGCGGCTAATAGAGAATACTATGGAAGACGTATTCAATTCTTACCCTCGCCTTCAGATATCCGAATCCTACGCGGAATCCAATTGTCTCACGCCGATTATATTTATTCTGCCTTGTTACGCTTCGCCTTTGTCACTTATTTCCACGTACGCGAGCGCGAGAGGATATACTTCAAAATTCATCTCTCTATCCATGGGTGATGAACAACAGACTAAAGCCGAAATCTTCGTGGAGCGAGCACGAAGGGAAGGAGGATGGATATTTTTGCAGAACTGCCATCACGCTGCATCATGGTTACCACAACTTGAGCGAATCTGCGAGAATCTGAATCTGTCCGGTACGTCTTTGGATTTTCGACTGTGGCTTTCCAGCTGTTCCACTCCATACTTCCCGATCAGCATCTTGCAAAACAGTGTAAAGATCGCATATGATTATCCGCTTCGACTGAAACAAAGTTTGCTAAGAATGTATCGGTCGGAACCTGTAAGGAGCAAAGAATTTTTTGAGGGATGCCCCGGGAAAGACAAAGAGTTCTCCAAACTCCTGTACGGGCTTTGCTTCTTCCATGGAATCATCAGAGAGAGAAGGCACTTTGGACCGCAAGGCTGGAACATCCCATACGATTTCGATCATGTAGACTTCGAAATATCCATTAAACAACTGCAAAGTTTAATCAACGAAACCGAGACTATACCGTTCGGCACGTTGCTTTATCTAATCGGGGAGTGTAACTATGGTGGGAAAATTATGGATCACTTTGATCAAAGATGCCTACGACACCTGCTAGACTCCTTCTGTGATGCCCGCGTTATTGAGAACGCTGAATACTCATTTTCTGACTGCGTTGATCATTCAGTACCGCAAAGATGCGAGTACCGTGATATCATCATGCACATTAGCAATATGCAATTGGATGCATCGGCAGAAGCTTTTGCCTGCGACGAAAATGCTCTTGTTATAAAAGACAAAGCTGTCGCCAAAGAATTCCTAGAATCGATATCTCTCCTGGATCAAGTCAGATCGTCGAATCACGAAGCTATACAGGACAGGGCATTGCAAGCGATTGATGAAATTAGCAATAGATTGCCCGCGTTATTTAACATCAACGAGATACAAGACAAATATCTTATGATCTCGCGCGAGCCATTAAACGCGATTCTCATCCACGAGGCTGAACTGATTAACAAAACTTTGTCAATGATCGGAAATTCCTTGAGCAATTTAAAATCAGCATTGAGCGGCGAGACCATCTTGACCGAATCTTTGGAAAATCTGTCAAGAGAAATATGCAATAATAAAGTTCCATGCGTCTGGAGACTGATCGACGTTGGCATTGCAACTAGATATCTATCAAATTATATTAATCTACTCTTGAAGCGCGTAAACTTCGTGCGATATTGGCGTGACAACAATCTACCTCATGTGATCCACTTCGACGCGCTATCTTGCTGCAAGAGATTCCTATCCGCGGCTTTCCTCGCATTTTCACGACGACGAGGCATATCCATCGAACAAGTCGCGTTGGATCTTAAAGTGACAACCGACAATTTTACATACAGCGAAGGAGACGAGGATAAGTATTACATTCACGATTTACATTTATCTGGCGCTCGATGGGATACGCAGAGGCATATGTTGATCGAAAGCTTGACAAATGTATTTTGGTATAACATGCCACCGATACAGCTTACATTTAACACAGAAAAAAGAATTATTGATGATACATACGAGTGTCCTGTATATATCTCACCGATACAATGTGACAGAACAGATAGTGATATGAAGAAGAATTATATCACGAGCGTGCCCTTGGAAACTGATAAATCGCATATACATTGGATAAAACATGGCACAGCGTTATTCTGCCAAATTGAGAAATAATTTATAATTTCTTATGTCCCACAAGCTATTTTTCGCAAATGAGTGAGAATTAGATATTTCGTTCTCAAACGAAATATCTAATCTAATCTCTCAATCAGTCTAATGTACATAATAATTAATTTATATTATTTTAATTAGGACATTTTTATATAACAATTTATATTATTTGGATTATTTGGTTAAAGGCATTTTGTTGCAATAATTTATATAGATATTAATAATTCTAAAAATATAATTTATTGATTGTATAATCGCGTAGCTGTTTCGAATGTTTAGAGAACAATGAAGAAAGCTGCCGCAAAACGCAACGTTGAGTCCACTTCGATATAAAACTGTAAATGGTACTTAAAAAGTACCATTAAGTAGGTAACTTAAAAAGTTAGCAACGTTCTTAAAAAAAAACTATTATACTAAATTAAAAATTAAAATCTAAATAGTAATGTCTTTATTAATTTATCTGTAATAAAATCTAAATGATATGTAACGTTTTTGTATTTCTATTATAGATATAATCCTACTCCAACCCAAATAAAAATAATTTTAATTCTCCTTCAAAAATGTTTACATTGTAGATCTTCTTGTTTCAACCAAATAATAGTATTGTAACTTTAATTTTCCTTCAAAAATACTGTTTAATTCTTCCAATAAAATATTTCAATATTGCATTAATATTGCTGTAATTTTGTAATAATTGTGCACTATTGCACTATTGTGCATAAATATTGCTGTAATTTTGCTACAATATTTCATGCTGTAGGTGCTCAAAACATCCTCAAAAAATTTGTTATTTTATAGTTAATTTTTTATAGAGTTGGTAGTAACTAGTTAAAACGTTAACAGTTAAAAAGTTAATAACTTTTAACTTAACTTAGTTAATTTTTAATGCATTAATTTTTAACTTAATTTAGTTACTTTTAAACTTTAATTTATTAACTTTTTTAAATTAAAAATTTTTTTACCTCTTTTAATGCTAATATTTATTTTCTATAAAGTCTTAAATATTAGAGAATTAATTTAGAAAAAATTCAATGACTTTATGATGAGATGATAAGATAATAAAAGTCACACCATATGGTAGCCAGTTTTTATTGACTCGCTAGGTTTTATCAATTCTCGCTTATATTTAAATCACACTAATTTTAGATATCATAAATATTATATTTCAGCAACATAAATGTGAAATGAACCTTAGATGAAGAATTGTTGTAGAACAGTACCGCACATCCACCCATTTTCTAAATTTTTACATTTATCTTTGTAATAAATATCTAGTCGATGTAGTCGTAAACACGCATGAGCAGTCGTTTCAGAAGTTAAAGAAAGTTAGATTAAAGAGAGAGAAATAATACAAACATATATCTTTCTCTCTCGTAAGGTTTTGACAAAAACGCCTTATATGGTGTGACTCTTATAATATATAAGTAACTTACATGTGAATATAAAATTAAATTTACCTAATAATCTATATTTTTAAGTTATATTTTAAAATATTTTCAACAAGAGACACAAGAGTCATCCTGTCCTTCAATAATCAGTAAGAAACAAAGACAGAATGACTTTTGTATCGATTATGCCTCTGCTAGAAAGCTCGTTTTGAGTGTTAAGATTGTATATATTGATTTGTGTACAACCTAATAGAGTAAGGATCTGGATATAATGG
>NW_017305843.1:478975-505418 GCF_001594115.1 Trachymyrmex septentrionalis | reverse complement strand
ATATTATATTATATAAAAAATCTTATAATAAATATTGCAGTAATATTGTAATAATACAGCAATGTTGTTGCATTATTATAATGTTTCTGCAATAATACTGCAAGTATTCCTCTATTGTGTACAAAATCTAATATCGCATGTATATATATTGTTCTAATATTGTTGTAACATTACGTATCAATATTTTTAAAACAGACATTTTTACGTTGCTGCAATATTGCTGAAATATTGCAACTATTTCATAATATTTTTACAATGTTGTAATGTTGTAATAAAATATTTCTGCAATGTAGCTTCAATATTTCTGTGCTGTATGGACATGCAGTTTCTTATTATTTCCATTTCACTAGTTAAGAATATATACAAAATAAGCGTTCGAAAGCAAGTCAATAAGTTTTTAGAAAAACATAGTAAAACATTTTTTTTGATCGATTCATTTTTATTTCTCAACATAGTCCTCTCCTTTCAGCTCGGTACACTTGATCCAACAATTCTCCAACTTTTTCAAGCCGTTCGAGTAATATGATTTGTCCGACACTTCAAAATAAGCCTTTGTTTCAGCGATGAGCTGCTCTCTGGTGGTGCATCTCTTTCCTCCGATCCATTTCTTCAGGTTTGGAAACAGGAAATAGTCGCAGGGAGTCAAATCTGGCGAATATGCTGGATGGGGAAACAATTCGTAGCGGAATTCGTTGAATTTGACCATCGTGCCGGGCACGTATGAACCCGCATTGTCTTGATAAAAAAACCTTTTTCTTCGCCAAATGGGGACGTTTTTTCTTTAAAATGTTGTTGAATGGTCCAATAAGGCGCAGTAATCGCCATTGATCGTTTGTTTCGACGAAAGATAATTGATATAAATTATACCGCGTGCATCCCAAAAAAACTGTAGCTATCCTTTCCGGCCGACTTAAAGGTCTTTGCCTTCTTCGGAGCTGATTCACTTGGTGAAGTCCATTGTTTTGACTGTTCCTTCGTCTCGGGTATGAAGTAATGGATCCATGTTTCATCCACAGTAATGAATCGACGCAGAAATTCATTTAAATTACGTTGAAACATCTCCAAACATTGTTTTGAAATCGTCACACGGTCGCGCTTATGCTCCACAGTGAGCAAACGCGGCACCCATCTTGCCGATAGCTTTTTCATACCCAATTGTCCGCGCAAAATTGAAATCACTGTGCTATGTGATATGCCTATGGCCTCAACAAACTCGCGCACTTTCACTGGTTGACCAGTCGAAACAATATCGTGGACTTTATCGATGATTTCTGGCGTAGCAGCCTCAATTGGACGTCCCGAACAAGGTGCATCATGTGGATGTACGACCACGTTTAAATTCATTCATCCAATTGTTTAGAGTCGCTGGTGCAGATGTGCTATGAACATTATCCAACTTGGCTTTTATTTTTTTCGGCGTTAAACCTTTCATATGTAGATGTTTGATCACGAAACTCGTTTTTTTCCATTTTGCAAAAAATACAAAGGTTGTTCGCTTCAATCGTCTACAGAAATGAAACCACGCGATGAATTCCGCTCAAAATTTGACAGTAATCAGCTACTTGTCAAAGGTGCTACTTGTCAGAAAGTAACGTGACATGACACTGCGAGTGTCCTCTAGATAGATTTTCTAAGAAGTTATTGACTTACCCTCGTATTATATATATATTATATATTTAATATATATATTTTATATATATTTCATTATACATTTTCCACAGTACGGACTGAATTATAACCTTTTTAGAATCTATTATTTAAATATTAAGGAGTGATCAGGATATAGCGATCAAATAGATTTAAATGTTCTGTAAATTTGATAATTATCGGGTGAAATTAGAATGTTTCAATATTACTAATTTTATAATACTAAACACAATAATAATAAATTTCAAACATGGATTTCAATTTGTATTTAATGGGCTGTGTAGCATAAATATACTGAGTACTTAATTCTGTAAAAGATTCCGCAATCAAAAAAACAGGGATTGGGAAAAAAAAATTTTAACTTTTCAGAAATCATGTGCTGTGGAATACATAATTCCTAATAGGTTAAAATTTTTGTTCTGTATTCCCTATTTCTTTGATTGCGCGCAATATCAATACACATATATTACATATTATATTTGATTAAATATTTGATGAAAATTTCTAATTTGTTATATCAGAAAATTCTGAATATTTTTTCCATTGTACGTTTATAATGGTTAGTAATGCAAATATATTTGACGATATGCACCAAAAATCTGTTTAATAAATCTATTTAGTTTTATTTGAGTATATTTGTCTGCGTTACATTTTCTTTAGTTAACATTGATTATTTTACTACTTTAATTTTATATTTTTGAGTACGTTAATTAATTTTTTAATTTACTTGGAGTATACATACTTGTGACGTTTTAAATGATTTCTGAGATTAGTTATAGAATAGTGCTTAATAGTTATGTCACATTGTTTGCATGTTGCCTGTGTATCGCTTACTGCGATAAAATAATCTCAAGTCCAATGGAATTTATCTTCTTTCTTTTGTTCCTCTTTTAATTTGTCTAAATGTCTTTACCAAGTGTAAAAAAGCTAAGGATTGATTCTTATGTATAGTGAATTTTACATTACAATGATTACATTTTGTCTCATTACTACTTGTCAATTTTGTATAATATCCACATATAGTATCCAACGACGAACTGGGATAAAATTATCTGTCTTTGGAGTTATATCATTCACAGTCATTTTATTATCTGAATTGCTCTCGTTATTTACACGATCTGAATTTGAACCCAATATCCTACTTTAACATAAAGAGTTACTAAATAAGCAATAAAAAGTGCAGTAGAGATATTATATTCAATTATGTATATCCTCCGCTGTACGGACTAAATTATAATTTTTTAGAATTTATTTTTTTAACATTTAGAAATAATTAAGAATGTTGCGATCAAATAAATTTAAATATTTTGAAAATTTAATAATTATCGGATGAAAATTAAAATGTATTAATGTTACTAATTTTTTATACTAAACACAGTGACATATTTGACGACATGCAGCAAAAACCTGTTTAATAAATTTTTTTAGTTTGTTTAATAAATCTTTTTATTTCTATTTGAGTATATTTGTTTGCGTTACATTTTCTTTAGTTGACATTGATCAGTTTATTGCTATTAATTTTTTAATCTTCAATACGTTAATCAATTTTTTAATTTATTTGGAGCATACCTACTTGTTTGATTACGTTTTAAGTGACTTTTGAGATCAATTACTGAACTGTACGTAATTGTTAAGTTACAGTTTTTGCATATTGTCTTTGTATCGCTTTCTGGGATAAAATACTCGTAATCCCAAGTCCAATGAAATTTATGTTCTTTCTTTTGTTCTTCTTTTAATTTGTCTGAATGTGTTATTGCCAAGTGTTTAAAATAGCTAAAGATTTATTATGTATAGTGAATATTGCCTTACAATGATTACACTTTGCCTCATTACTACTTGTTAATTTTGTATAATGTTCACGTATCCAATGACGAACTGGAATTAGAATATCCTCTGCTTCTTGTTCTGCCATTATAACGTTTTGTAAGGAATATTAGTAACTAATCACAAAAGATACGATATAAAGAATCGTCCGCGAAGATTGTTTATAGATGTTTAAAGACAGAGGTATGTGCATATGATTCTTTGACGGAATACATATAAATATTGATGTCTGTATTTTTTAATCTGTTTGACAAAGATTTAACAGTGTATTTATATAGCTTTCATATTATAACTAACATCTTATGTTACATAGTAATATTAGCATTTTTATTTCAAAACGCTTTCTCAATCGAATTTTAATTATTTTAGACAATGCTAATTAATTCACAAAACACAATGAAACGTTAAATATGAAGTAACTGTTTATTTATAGAAGCGCAACAAGCATAACATACTTCCTAAATTTTTGGGGGGAAAAATTTAATTAATTTAAAAAAAAATGAATACTTTTAATACTTGATTAAACAAAAAGTGGTTAATTTTCACAGTTTTAAAGTAATATAATATTACTTTTTGAGTGAGATTTATTCCAAAAAAACGAAATCTCATTTTTTTTAATAGGATTTTTTTAAACTATTTTTTAAAAAGTATCTGTTACACTACAAACTATCTACTTTTATTTATATTATTTTTTAAAATATACTAAAATTAAAAAGCTAATAAATGAAAAATTTGAAATGACATTTCGCATTTGTGATAATTTCTGTTGTGGTTAACATATATTCTTACATATAAATTTATGCGATACTCACAGACAGTAATGCATCAACGTCAATTTATCTTTAAATTTCGCTTAAAGTTAAAGTAACGTTGACGCAATTGAGCCTTATATAAACTTCTGTAATTAAACTATTGATTCAATGTAAAACTCTTTCTATCTCGTTTTAAAGCAAAAGAGAGACAGACACACAAAAAATTTTAAGTCTTATTTGAAGTCAAAGTATAATTATATGGAACTTTCTTTCACGATTGAAAGGTAACTCATTATATGTAATAAAGTACAGTTAGAGTCAGTTTTCAGTAAATTGTAACTAACTTTTTTTTCCACTTATATTTCTGTAACTTACTTAAGTTACATTTATTTGTAATAACTAAGTTAACGGATATTTCATGTAGTGTTTTTATACTATAATCAATATAAATGTAGTTCTTTAATATATTTATTTTTATTTGTAATTTTCATTTTTTTTTTTACATTACACTTATATTTATGTTAAAGAATCAAATGGCTATTTTAAAAGGTTTGTAGTCTAAAAACGCATTTTGTTCAGTAAAATTTACCTTTTTTAAAATACGTTTAGTTTAAAAATAGTAGGAAAAGTTTAAATTTGCGTAAGGATAATTTCGTTTCGAAACCGTCAATTTAGTTGTCAATAAATGTACATTTTTTTATAATAAAATCGCTAATTTTTTTATACATAATAATAAATCATTTTTGTTCAAGGAGGTCGAAGATTTCAACGAAGAATAAATCGTCATCCAATTTAGATAATTTTTCACATTCTGTCAAATCTGAATTGAAAAGACTCTTTATAATACAATCCTCAGAATTTGTAGCGCTCTGTGCAAATCTCTGTTGAGATAAAATGTGACAAAAATTAGATAAAGTGATAGAATATTTGGAATTTATAATTATATATTAAGTATTTTACAATATTATACGATGGTACATAATATTATTTACAACTTTCAAATAAAATAACAAATTTTATTTCAAAGTTCCTCTAAGAGATTTATGAGAATAAAAATGATTTCTGATCTTAATTTTAATTGTGTAATTTTTTCATCTCGATCGTAACACGTCTGCATTGCCCCGGCTTTCCCTACTGCGACACGTTTTAAAATTATTAAAGACTATCATCTCAACAGAAAACATTTTGAAATATTTTGGGAGTGTTGTAAGAACATTGTAACGTTGAAATAAAAATGATTTTTATAGAAAAAGTTGTATAAATTATATTTGTTTATGCTTACATGTGCACGCGCATGCGCTCACACACACGCACGCGCACACACACTCACACGCACACACGCGCACGCACGCCCGCACGCACGCACGCACGCACACGCGCAAGAACACAAACATTTGCATGGGCATATAATATAATAAAACTAAATTCTTAATAAAGATATACATACAGGGTATATTTGAAACAATTCTCATTAATCATAAAGTGTTATTTCTAATAAAAACTGAATAGAAAAGTCTTTTATCATTTTGCAATTTTTGTAATATTTTTTTTAATTACCTAATGAGCAAACTGTCTAAAATCGACTTACCAAACAACTTTAAAATATTTTTAAAGAGTTCTTCAAGAAACATCTTGAAAATGTTTCACAAAGAATATTAAAGCTATCTTAAAATTGTCTTATTCATCGATTTCATCCGATTATTTAGCAAATTTCTAAAATTAATATCTCGTTCATTATTGCGAAGATTGCAAAATAATAGAGAATTCTTTGACTCAGCTTTTTTATTACGATTAATACTATACGCTTAATGGGCGTTATTTCAGATACCTTGTATATAATATAAATATGTCTATACACACACACACATATATATGTAATACGAATAGAAGCATTTATAAATGATATTTATTAACACGCATCACAAATTTATTCAACAAAAAATTTATTTAACAAATTGTTCGTTTAGTAAATATCAAGGATATTTGCGTAACACATTTTTTATCCGATATTGATTATTTAACTACTATCATTTTTGGAGAACGTTAATTAATGTTTTTAATTTATCTAGATACTTACATAAAAAATTGTTTGAAGTGTAGTGTTAAACGACTTATAAATTTGGATCCAATTGTTGTATTACATAGTATACACGTTGCCTCTGTATCGCTTTCTGCGATAAAATAATCCATTACAGTTCAATGGAATTTTTCTTCTTTCTTCTCTTCTTCTGTTAATATGTCTGGATGTGCCTTCACTTCAAGTGTTTATGTAAAATAGCTAAGGATGTATATCCAATTTTGCATTGCAATAATTGCATCTTATTCAATAATTGAATCTGATTATTACTTAAAATTCTGTATAATGTCTACATATTTAATTACGAACTGGGATAAAATCGTCTGTCTTTAGTATTATATCCTCATTTGCAGGCATGTCATTATCTGAATTGCTTTCGTTATCTACATAATCAGAATTTGAACCCAATATCCTACATTTACATATAAAATTATTAAGTTCATTTTTTATTATTAAAATAAAAAAGCAATAAAAATTACAGTAAATGTAATATTTTCAGTTATGTTTATTTTCCGCTATACGGACTAAATTATAAATTTTTAGAACTTATTATTTGAACATTTATAGGTAATCAAGAATGTAACGAGCAAGCAAATTTAAATATTCCATAAATCGGATAAATATCGGATTAAAACTAAATACATCAATATTACTAATTTTTTATACTAAACACAATGATAATAAATTTGAAACATTCAGTTTGTATCCAATATGGCTGTGCAACTTAAAGAATACTGATTAATTTTAAAGAATTGCGCAATTAAAGAAATAGGGATTAAAAATAGAAAATAAAAATTTTATTATTTCGGAATTCATGTTTTATTGGATTACACAATGTTTGATAGATTAAAATTCTTATTTCTTGTTTTCTATTCTTTTGATTGCGCGCAGCATCAATACACATAAATTAAATATTTGATTAAAATTACCAATTTGTGTGTTTGTTCTATCAGTAAATTTTGAATATTTTTATTCATTGTACTATTATAATGCTTAGAAGTGCAAATCATATTTGACGACATATACCAAAACCCTGTCTAATAAATTTTTTAATTGGTTTAATAAATTTTTTTAGCTTGTTTAATAAATCTATTTAATTTTATTTGAGTATATATGTCTGCGTTACATTTTCTTTAATTAACATTGATTATTTTACTACTTTAATTTTATACTTTTGAGTACGTTAATTCATTTTTTAATTTACTTGGAGTATACATACTTGTGACATTTTAAATGACTTTTGAGATTAGTTGTTGAACGGTACTTAATAGTTAAGTCACATTGTTTGCATGTTGCCTGTGTATCGCTTGCTATAAAATAATCCCAAGTCCAATGGAATTTAACTTCTTTCGTTTGTTCTTCTTTTAATTTGTCTAAATGTTTCTCTACCAAGTGTTTATGTAAAAAAGCTAAGGATTGATTCTTATATATAGTGAATTTTTCATTACAATGATTACATTTTGTCTCATTACTACTTGTCAATTTTGTATAATGTCCACGTATCCAACGACGAACTGGGATAAAATTGTCTGTCTTTTGAGTTATGTCCTCATTTGCAGTCATGTCAATATCTAAATTGCTGTTGTTATCTGTACAATCGGAATTTGGACCGAATATCCTACATTTACATAAAAAGTTATTAAAAAGTACAATAAAGATATTATTGTCAATTATGTTTATCCTCCGCTATACCGATTAAATTATGATTTTTTAGAATTTATTATTTGAATATTTAGGAGTGATAAAGAATGTAGCAATCAAGCAAATTTATATGTTCCGTAAATCTTATAGTTATAGGGCAAAAATTAGAATGTTTCAATATTACTAATTTTTTATATTATACACAGTGACAATAAATTTGAAACATTCAGTTTGTATTCAATGAAACTGTGTAACTTAAATGAATACTAATTAGTTTTATAAGGAATTGCGCAATTAAAGAAATAGAGATCGAGAAACTGAAAATAAAAATTTTAATCTTTCGGAATTCATGTCTTATTAGATTTCATAGTGTCATGTCTGATAGAATAAAATTCTGATTATCTGTTCCCTATTTCTTTGATTGCGCGCAGAATCAATACACAGATATTAAATATTTGATTAAGGTTTTTAATTTGTGTGTATGTTATAACAGTAAATTTGGAATATTTTTATTCATTGTACGATTATATAATGCTTAGAAGTGCAAATCATATTTGACGACATACACCAAAAATCTGACTAATAAATTTTTTAATTGGTTTAATAAATTTTTTTAGCTTGTTTAATAAATCTATTTAGTTTTATTTGAGTATATTTGTCTGCGTTACATTTTCTTTAGTTAACATTGATTATTTTACTACTTTATTTTTATATTTTTGAGTAGGTTAATTAATTTGTTAATTTACTTGGAGTATATACTTACTTGTGACGTTTTAAATGACATTTGAGATTAGTTATTGAATAGTACTTAATAGTTAAGGCACATTGCTTGCATTTTGCCTGTGTATCGCTTTCTGCGATAAAATAATCCCAAGTCCAATGGAATTTATCTTCTTTCTTCTCTCCTTCTGTTAATATGTCTGAATGTGTTTTCAGCAAGTGTTTATGTAAAGTAACTAAGGATGTATTATGTACAATGAATTGTGCATTACAATGGTTACATCTTGCTTTATTACTTGTTAATTTTGTATAATGTTCACGTATCCAACGACGAACTGGGATAAAATTGTCTGTTTTTAGTGTTATACCCTCATTTGCAGTCATGTCATTATCTGAATTGCTTTCGATATCTTCATAATCCGAATTTGAACCCAATATCCTACATTTACATATAAAATTATTAAGTTTATTTTTTATTATTAAAATAAAAAAGCAATAAAAATTAGTAAATGTAATATTTTCAGTTATGTTTATTTTCCGCTATACGGACTAAATTATAAATTTTTAAAATTTATTATTTGAACATTTATGCGTAATCAAGAATGTAGCCAGCAAGCAAATTTAAATATTCCGTAAATCTAATAAATATCGGATTAAAACTAAATGCATCAATATTACTAATTTTTTATACTAAACACAATGATAATAAATTTCAAAAATTCAGTTTGTATCCAATAAGCCTGTACACAACTTAAAGAATACTGATTAATTTTGTAAAGAATTGCGCAATTAAAGAAATAGGGATTAAAAATAGAAAATAAAAATTGATTAAGGTAATTTGTGTATATGTTATAACAGTAAATTTGGAATATTTTTATTCATTGTACGATTATAATGCTTAGAAGTGCAAATATTTGACGACATACACCAAAAACCTGACTAATAAATTTTTTAATTGGTTTAATAAATTTTTTTAGCTTGTTTAATAAATCTATTTAGTTTTATTTGAGTATATTTGTCTGTGTTACATTTTCATTAATTAACATTGATTCTTTTACTACATTAATTTTATATTTTTGAGTACGTTAATTAATTTGTTAATTTACTTGAAGTATACATACTTGTGACATTTTAAATGTCTTTTGAGATTAGTTATTGTATGGTACTTAATAGTTAAGCCACATTGTTTGCATGTTGCCTGTGTATCGCTTTCTGCTATAAAATAATCCCAAGTCCAATGGAATTTAACTTCTTTCGTTTGTTCTTCTTTTAATTTGTCTAAATGTTTCTCTACCAAGTGTTTATGTAAAAAAGCTAAGGATTGATTCTTATATATAGTGAATTTTTTATTACAATGATTACATTTTGTCTCATTACTACTTGTCAATTTTGTATAATGTTCACGTATCCAACGACGAACTGGGATAAACTTGTCTGTCTTTAGTGTTATATCCTCATTTGCAGTCATGTCATTATCTGAATTGCTTTCGTTATCTACATAATCCAAATTTGAACCCAATATCCTACATTTACATAAGAAATTATTAAAAAAGCAATAAAAATTACAGTAAATGTATTATTTTCAGTTATGTTTATTTTCCACTATACGGACTAAATTATAAATTTTTAGAATTTATTATTTGAACATTTATGTGTAACCAAAAATGTAGCAACCAAACAAATTTAAATATTCCGTAAATTTGATAACTATCAAATAAAAATTAGAATGCATTAATATTACTAATTTTTTTATACTAAACACAATGACGACATACACCAATAACCTGTTTAATAAAAGGTTTTTTAGTTTGTTTAATAAATTTTTTTAGTTTGAGTATTATTGTTTGCGTTACATTTTCTTTAGTTGACATTGAGTTTAATGTTATTAATTTTTTATTCTTTAGTTTGTTAATTAATTTTTTAATTTACTTGGAATATACCTACTTATGATTACAGTTTAAGTGATCTTTGAGATTTGTTATTGAATAGTATGTAATTGTTAAGCCACATTCTTTGCATGTTGTCTTTGTATTGCTTTTTGCGATAAAATAATCCCAAATCCAATGAAATTTATCTTTTCTTGTTTGTTCTTCTTTTAATTTATCGGAATGTGTCTTCACCAGGTGTTCATGTAAAACAGCTGAGGATTTATATTTATGGAAACTGAATTTTTCATTGCAATGGTTACATCTTATCTTATTACTTGTTAATTTTGTATAATGTCCACGTATCCTAATAGGAACTGGGATAAGATCATTTGTTTTTTGAGGTATATCCTCATTTGCAGTCATGTCATTATCTGAATTGATGTTGTTATCTACACAATCTGAATTTGGACCCAATATCCTACATTTACATAAGAAGTTATGAAAAATTACAGTAAAGCTGTTATTGTCAATTATGTTTATCCTCCGCAATAAGCGATTAAATTATGATTTTTCAGAATCTATTATCTGAATATTTAGGAGTGATCAAGAATGTATGAAGCAAATTTATATATTCTGTAAATCTTATAATTATCGGGTAAAAATGAGAATGTCTTATTATTACTAATTTTTTATACTATACACAGCGATTATAAATTTGAAACATGGAAATTAATTTGTATTCAATGAGTGTAACATAAATAAATACTGATTAGTTTTAGAAGGATTAAAACTGATTAATTTTATAATTGCGCAATGAAAGAAATAGGGATTAAGAAACAGAAAATATAAATTTCAACCTTTAGCAATCTTATATGTTGTGAAACATAATTCTTAATATATTAAAATTCGTGATTCTGTGTTCCCTATTTTTATGAATACGCGCAGTATCATTATACATATATTAAATATTTGATTAAAATTTCTATATATATAATTTGTGTGTTATTTCAATAAATTTTGAATATTTTTGTTGTTGTACGTTTATATGTTAATGTTTCAAAGTGCAAATTATATTTGACGATATGCATCAAAAACTTTGTGATTAAAATTTTTCTAGTTTTATTTAAGTATATTTATCTTACATTTTCTTTAATTGACATTGATGATTTTGCTGCTATTAATTTTATATTGTTTAGTACGTTAATTATCTTTTTACTTGGAGTATACCTACTTGTGAATATCTTCTAAATGACTTCTGAGATCAGTTACTGAATGATACTTAATTGTTAAGTTACATTTTTTGCATATTGCCTTTGTATTACTTTCTGGGATAAAATAATCCCAAGTCCAATGGAATTTATTTTCTTTCTTTTGTTCTTCTTTTAATTTGTCTAAATGTGTTTTTACCAAGTGTTCATGTAAAATAGCTAAGGATTTATTATGTATAGTGAATTTTGCCTTACAATGATTACATTTTGCCTCATTACGACTTGTTAATTTCGTATAATGTTCACGTATCCAACGACGAACTGGAATTAGAATATCCTCTGCTTCTTGTTCTGCCATTATAACGTTTTATAAGGAATATTAGTAACTAATCACAAAAGGTACAGAAATGATATAAAGAATCGTTCGCGAAGATTGTTTATAGATGTTTAAAAACAGTGGTATGTATATATAATTTTTTGGCGGAGTACATATAAATATTGATGTTTGTATTTTTGAATCTGTTTGACAAAGATTTAACAGATTTATTTATATAGCTTTTATATTACAGTATATATCTAGCATTATAATATTACATTGTAATATTATATTAAGTAATATTATATTATAACCGAATTTTAATATTGTGTTATTCTAAATAACGCCAATTAATCCACAAAATACAACGAAACGTAAAATATGAAATAGCTATTCATTTATGCAAAATGCAAAACGCATAACACACTTTTTAAATTTTTTGGGATGAAAATTCAGTTAATATTGAAAAAAAATGAATACTTTTAATTCTTGATTAATCAAGAAGTAGCAGATTTTCACTTTTTTGGAGTAAGATTTTTTTAGAGGGAGATTTATTCTAAAAATACAAAATTTCACTTTTTTTGGAAATTAGACTTTTTTTATCTTTTTTGAAAAAGGTTTTTATTTCACTGCAAATTACTTACTCTTATTTATATTATTTTGTAGAATACAACATTAAAAAGCTGATGAATGAAAAGCTTGAAATGACATTTCGATTTTGTGATACTTTCTGATCAACATAATGTTTTAGATATAAATTTATGGGATTCTAACACACAAGACGCATATATGAACTAAAACGAGGATAGTTAAGAATTAGGTTCATCTCTCTCTGTTGCATTGAGTCAATTAAATTACCGTTTAATTACAGAAATTTGTAGAAGAGTAGCACCAACGTTACTTAACTTTAAGCGAAGTTTAAAATTTTTTCTGTTTTGCTTTAAAGCAAAAAATAGACAGAGACATAGAGAAATTTAAGCTTTGTTTAAAGTCAAAGTCACATTGATGCAACCTGGTCTAAGGAACACAAATTATATGGATCTTTCTATCAAAGTTGAGAGATAACTCATTATCTGTAACGAACAGTGAGTCAATTTTTAGTAAATTGTAACTAACTTTTTTTTCCACTTATATTTCTGTAACTTACTTAAGTTACATTTATTTGTAATAACTAAATTAACGGGTATTTTATATAGTGTTTTATACTAATCAATATAAACGTAGTTTTTTAATGTATTTATTTCTCTTTGTAATTTTAACCTTTTTTTACATTTATATTTATGTTAAAAAATCAAACGGCTATTTTAAAAGTTTTTAGTTTTAAAATGCATTTTGTTTTTATTTTGGAAAATTTTTTTTTTGAAAATAAAATGAATGACATTAATAAAATTTTGATTAAATAATCGGCGAAGTTACATTGTTAGGAAAACGCTCAAAATAATACTTTATGTTATGTTATACAAGTTATACAAAATGAGATTTGCAGAAGTAGAAAAAGTTTATATTTGCGTAAGGTTAATTTAATTTCGCAACCGCGTCAAGTCAGTTATCAATAAATGTACATGTTTTATATATCGTTAGTTATTTTATACATAATAATAAATTATTCTTGTTCAAGGAGGTCGAAGATTTCATCGGAGAATAAATAGTCATCCAAATTAGATAATTTTACACATTCTGCCAAGTCTGAATCGGAAAGACTCTTCATAATACGATCCACAAAATTTGAAGCTCTGTGCGAATCTGTGTTGAAATAAAATGTTACAAAAATCTGATAAAGTGGTAAAATATTTTGCATTTATTATTATAATTATATATTAGGTACTCGGCAATATAATACAACGGTACATGATAACATTATTTACGACTTTTAAATAAGAAAACAAATTTAAACTCTTCTATTTATGCTATTTAATTATATTTTTTGTAGTAATTGTCTACAAAAATATAAATATAAACTGTTTTTTTTTGTTTAATGTCTTCAACATTTCTTAAGCCTTTCCTATTTATCGTACGCAAACTGTTTAATTTGTGTGCATTCAAAGTATTTACTTTAATACATACTCAGCGTGTTAATATTTCCAAAATTTTGATTACGGAAGTATTATTATTATAATTCTATTATTTCATAGCATAATATAACATAACGTAACAATTGTAATAATATAACAAGATTGGAAAAATAATTTATGTTTACCGGACAAGGGCAACACTACTGTAATTTTGACCACTAAAGACTACTTAGACAAAATGCATGATATACTCTCTGACAATAACACTTATAGATTGATTAATAAAGACCCTACTAATAAATTGACCACAGGAATACGATCTCTTTTAACATGCTGGAAATCGAAGAGCTTTATTGATTAATATGTATATAAAAAATTGTATATTTCGGATGGGGATCTACCGAGATCCTATGGGCTGCCTAAAATACATAAGAAGGGCATCCCGATGATTATCAGCTGCATCAACAATCCTCTTTATAATTTGGCTGTTTTCTTGAAAGAAATCATTGACCAAAGTGTTAATAACAAGAAAAATTTCGGTTACATTAAAAACAGCTTTGAGTTGGTTAAGAAAATTAATGGTCTACCTTTGCGGGATGGTTATCGAATGGTTTCGTTTGACATTTCGTCTATGTACTCCAACATTCCGAACGATTTGGCATTAAGGAGTGTTTTAACCAGATGGGACTTGATGGAGAAGAATACTTCTATCCCTTTTCAAGAGTTTAAAAGAGCCATCTCTATCATTTTGAATTCCACCTTTTTCAAGTTTAATGACGAATCTTACGAACAGATTTTTGGTTTGCCCATGGGATTACCTCTTTCGCCAATTTTGGCTGACTTGGTAATTCAAGACTTGGAGAACGAAATTTTTAATACTCTCACTACGCACATACCTTTTTATTTTCGTTATGTTGATGATATCGTGCTTGCGGCTCCTATTAATCTTATTACCAACATTTTAGATTCCTTCAATTCGTACCACGAGCGCATTAAATTTACTATGGATTATGGCGATGACAGGGGTATCAACTTTTTAGATGTCAAACTGTTGAGCGATAATGGTAGAATTATTTTCGACTTGTACAAAAAGCCTACCAACTCTGGAAGATTTCTCAATTTCTTCTCCAATCACCCTACCATACACAAGAAAGATGTTGTGATTGGGTTATTGGACAAAATTCTATTTCTTTCCAAAATTCCATCGCATTAACATCAATTCTCTAATTATCACTCTCCTTCGCAATGGATATCCGTTACAGTTTTTAATAAAAACGTTATCAAGAAAAAAGAATTTTGATACCATAAATGAACATAATGTTAACACTAATACGGACATTTTTATTGTAAAGAACAAATTTTTCACTATTCCTTACTTAAAGAAAACGTCTGAGAAATTCAATGCAACTCTAGATAAATTTCAATTGAATTGGTATACAAACCTATGAACAACTTGAACAGTTTTATAAAAACGGGGAAAGATAAGATAAAAAAAGATGAACTTTCGAATGTGATAACCAAATTAATTGTTAGGACTGCGATTATTCGTACGTCGGTCAGACGAAAAGGAAACTAAAGACGCGTTTAAAAGAACACATTAATGTGACTTAAAAAAACCAGCTAATTCTTACTCCGTTATCTCAAATCACAGATTTGACACAGACCATGTGATGGATTGGGATAACGCAAAAAT
Organism: Trachymyrmex septentrionalis; assembly: GCF_001594115.1. NCBI lineage: Eukaryota > Metazoa > Arthropoda > Insecta > Hymenoptera > Formicidae > Trachymyrmex > Trachymyrmex septentrionalis. The sequence goes on along the minus strand of NW_017305843.1, from coordinate 489,660 downwards.
ATTGGATTCGGAACGCTCTCATCATACAAATGATTAGAAAAGGAATAAAGAAATTTCGAACTAACATAAAATTATATAGGAGAGCCCATGTAAAATAGACTGGGTAAAGCGAATACCTTCTTTTTTGCTTATCTATCTGAGATTATGCTATGAGTCTTTAGCAGTTGAAGGACTGATCGACCAGCGACGCTATGAAAGTACGAAACAAAATATGATTGCATTTGTTTGTGTTTAATAGGAACATATAGAAAATTGAGTGTTTTCTTGCAATTTTTTTTTTAGGTATGTAGCTTAATTATTATTTCTAAATATTCCTTAACCAGTGAATGATTTATTATAAGAATTCTGTATCTTTAAACGTATATTCGAGGTTAAAATATTTTACTTGGTGCTTCAACTTATTCTAACTTTTCAAATTCGCGCCAGATAGGTTCTTTGGGCATAGCAGGGGGAGCAAAGCGAATGATCCATTTTACATATTTACTCGGTACATGATTACATAAAAAATACTAGGAAGACGGAAGAACAGACGATCTTTCGAGTGAACGAAAAAACACGTGTTTGTTTGAATCTTATTTTTGTTTATTATTTGCCAGAATACAGTATGATAATTTGTTTGTGACTGATCTAGTGCAGTCATTGCACTAAATGGGCCCATGAAAATTACGTAGATTTGATAGCTACTTTTGTGACAATTGCCAAGATCAATTTTTTAAATTTTATTTGCATTGCACAAATAATTCATTTGCTTTGCCCAGAAAGGTCAAGCAAAGCGGATGATTTCTCTTTTTTTGTTTTAACTAAAACGACATATTAATATTCAAGTTTTTAAATTTTTTTTAATATTATTTTAAAGCTAAGTATTTTAATAGATTTATGAGAATGAAAATAATTTCTGATTTCAATTTTAATTGTGTCATTTTTTTATTTAAATCTTAACATGTCTTTTTTATTGCGGAACGTACTAAAGACTACGATCCCAGAAAACATTTTGAATTTCGGGAATGTTGTAAAAACGTTGTAATATTGAAATAAAAATAATTTTTATAGAAAAAGTTGTATAAATTATGGCTATTTATTTTTGCCTACATGTATACACGCGCATGCACACATGCTCGCATTCACGCACGCACGCACGCAGCACGTATGTACGCCCATACACACTCACATACAAAAATACACAAACATATATATGTGCATAATTTATGTATGTGCATAATAAATTAAAATTTTAATAAAGATATACATAGAGGGCGTATTTGAAAATACGCCCATTAATCACATTCCTAATAAAAAGTGAATAAAAAATGTATTGTATCATTTTGCAATTTATGTAATATTTTTTTTGTTATTTAATGAGAAAATGTCTAAAATCGACAACTTTATAATATTTTTACAAGGCAATTTTAAAATATTTTTAAAGAGCTTTTCAAGAAACAACTACAAAATGTTTCACAAAGAATACTAAAAGATATCTTAAAATTATCATATTCATCGATTTTGTCCATTTTATCTTTAGAAATTAATATCTCGTTAACTATTTCGAAAATTGCAAAATAGTAGAGGACACTTTGACTCAGCTTTTTAATTAGGAATAGTACTACACGATTAGTGGGCGTTATTTTTGATACCTTGTATATAATATAAATATGTATATACACATATATATATATATGTACGAATAAATGCATTTATAAATCATATTAATCGACACACATCACAAATTTATTTAATAAATTGTTCGTTTAGTAAATACCAAGAGTATTTGCGTAACATACTTTTTATCTGACATTGATTATTTAACTACTATCATTTTTGCAGAATGTTAATTAATGTTTTTAATTTATCTAGATACTTACATAAGAAATTGTTTGAAGTGTAGTGTTAAACGACTTATAAATTTGGATCCAATTGTTGCATTACATAGTAATTCATAATATAGTAATCATACTTTTATTCATAATATAGTATTCATAGTAATTTCTTCTCTTCTTCTGTTAATATGTCTGGATGTGCCTTCACTTCAAGTGTTTATGTAAAATAGCTAAGGATGTATATCCAATTTTGCATTGCAATAATTGCATCTTGTCTGATTATTACTTAATAATTCTGTATAATGTCTACATATTTAATTAGGAACTGGGATAAAATTGTCTGTCTTTAGTGTCATATCCTCATTTGCAGGCATGTCATTATCTGAATTGCTTTCGTTATCTACATAATCCGAATTTGAACCCAATATCCTACATTTACATATAAAATTATTTAAACAGCAATACAAATTACAGTAAATTAAGAGTATTATTTTCAGTTATGTTTATTTTCCGTTATACAGACTAAATTATAAATTTTTAGAATTTATTATTTGAACATTTATGTGTAATCAAGAATGTAGCGAACAAGCAAATTTAAATATTCCATAAATCTGATAAATATCGGATTAAAACTAAATGCATCAATATTATAAAATTTTATTCTTTCGGCATTTATGTTTTATTGGATTACACAATGTCTGATAGATTAAAATTCTTATTTCTTGTTTTCTATTCTTTTGATAGCGCGCAGCATCAATACACATATATTAAATATTTGATTAAAATTACTAATTTGTGTGTATGTTATATCAGTATTTCAGTATTCAAATTTTGAATATTTTTATTCATTATACAATTATAATGCTTCAAAGATTATAATGTAATTCCTATTTGACGACATGACCAAAAACCTGTCTAATAAATATTTTAATTGGTTTAATACATTTTTTTAGCTTGATTAATAAATCTATTTAAATTTATTTGAATATATTTGTCTGCGTTACATTTTCTTTAGTTAACATTGATTATTTTACTACTTTAATTTTATATTTTTGAATACGTTAATTTATTTTTAATTTACTTGACGTATACTTACTTGTGACGTTTTAAATGTTTTTTGAGATTAGCTGTTGAACGGTACTTAATAGTTAAGTCACATTGTTTGCATATTGCCTGTGTATCGCTTTCTGCGATAAAATAATCCCAAGTCCAATGGAATTTATCTTCTTTCTTTTCTTTTTCTGTTAATATGTATGGATGTGTTTTCACCAAGTGTTTATGAAAAGTATCTAATCTATTATGTATAATGAATTTTGCATTACAATGTTTACATCTTGCTTTATTACTTGTTAATTTTGTATAATGTTCACATATCCAAGAACGAACTGGGATAAAATTGTCTATCTTTTGAGTTATGTCCTCATTAGCAGTCATGTCATTATCTGAATTGCTGTCGTTATCTGTACAATCGGAATTTGGACCCAATATCCTACATTTACATAAAAAGTTATTAAAATGTAAAGCTATTATTGTCAATTATGTTTATCTTCCGCTATACTGATTAAATTATGATTTTTTTAGAATCAATTATTCGAATATTTAAGAGTGATAAAGAATGTAGCGATCAAGCAAATTTATATATTCTGTAAATCTTATAATTATAGGGCATAAATTAGAATGTTTCAATATTACTAATTTTTTATATTATACACACAGTGATAATAAATTTAAAACATTCAGTTTGTATTCTGTGTAACTTAAATGAATACTAATTAGTTTTGTAAGGAATTGCAATTAAAGAGATATAGATCGAGAAACTGAAAATTAAAATTTTAATCTTTCGGAATACATGTCTTATTAGACTTTACAGTGTCTGATAGATGAAAATTCTGATCATCTGTTCCCTATTTCTTTGATTACGCGCAGAATCAATACACATATATCAAATATTTGATTAAGATTTTTAATTTGTATGTCCGTTATAACAGTAAATTTAGAATATTTTTATTTATTGTACGATTATAATGCTTAGAAATGCAATTCATATTTGACGACATGCATCAAAAACCTGCCTAATAAATTTTTTAATTGGTTTAATAAATTTTTTTAGCTTGTTTAATAAATCTATTTAGTTTTATTTGAGTATATTTGTCTGCGTTACATTTTCTTTAGTTAACATTGATTATTTTACTACTTTATTTTTATATTTTTCAGTACGTTAATTAATTTGTTAATTTACTTGGAGTATACTTACTTGTGATGTTTTAAATGACTTTTGAGATTAGTTATTGAATAGTACTTAATAGTTAAGGCACATTGCTTGCATTTTGCCTGTGTATTGCTTTCTGCGATAAAATAATCCCAAGTCCAATGGAATTTATCTTCTTTCTTCTCTTCTTCTATTAATATGTCTGGATGTGTTTTCACCAAGTGTTTATGTAAAAAATCTAAGAATTGATTCTTATGTATAGTGAATTTTTTACTACAATGATTACATTTTGTCTTATTACTACTTGTCAATTTTGTATAATGTCCACGTATCCAACGACGAACTGGGATAAAATTGTCTGTCTTTTGAGTTATGTCCTCATTTGCAGTCATGTCAATATCTAAATTGCTGTTGTTATCTGTACAATCGGAATTTGGACCGAATATCCTACATTTACATAAAAAGTTATTAAAAAGTACAATAAAGCTATTATTGTCAATTATGTTTATCCTCCGCTATACTGATTAAATTATGATTTTTTAGAATCTATTATTGAATATTTAGGAGTGATAAAGAATGTAGCGGTCAAGCAAATTTATATATTCTGTAAATCTTATAATTATAAAGCAAAAATTAGAATGTTTCAATATTACCAATTTTTTATATTATACACAATGATAATAAATTTGAAACATTCAGTTTATATTCAATGAAACTGTGTAATTTAATGAATACTAATTAGTTTTATGAGGAATTGCGCAATTAAAGAAATAGAGATCGAGAAACTGAAAATAGAAATTTTAATCTTTCGGAATACATGTCTTATTAGATTTCACAGTGTCTGATAGATTAAAATTTTGATCATCTGTTCCCTATTACTTTGATTGCACGCAGTATCATTGCACATATATTAAATATTTTATTAAGATTTTTAATTTATGTGTATGTTATAACAGTAAATTTGGAATATTTTTATTCGTTCTACATTTATAATGTTTAGAAGTGCAAATCATATTTTACGACATATATCAAACCTGTCTAATAAATTTTTTAATTGGTTTAATAAATTTTTTTAGCTTGTTAAATAAATTTATTTAATTTTATTTGAGTATATTTGTCTGCGTTACATTTTCTTTAGTTAACATTAATTATTTTACTACTTTAATTTTATATTTTTGAATACGTTAATTTATTTTTAATTTACTTGGAGTATACTTACTTGTGACGGTTTAAATGTTTTTTGAGATTAGTTGTTGAACTGTACTTAATAGTAAAGTCACATTGTTTGCATGTTGCCTGTGTATCGCTTTCTGCAATAAAATAATCCCAAATCCAATGGAATTTATCTTCCTTCGTTTGTTCTTCTATTAATTTGTCTGAATGTCTCTTTACCAAGTGTGTATGTAGAAAAGCTAAGCTTTGATTCTTATGTATAGTGATTTTTACATTACAATGATTACATTTTGTCTCATTATTACTTGTCAATTTTGTATAATGTCCACGTATCCAACGACGAACTGGAAGAAAATTGTCTATCTTTTGAGTTATGTCCTCATTTGCAGTCATGTCATTATCTGAATTGCTGTCATTATCTATACAATCGGAATTTGGATCCAACATCCTACATTTACATAAAAGTTATTAAAAAGTACAGTAAAACTATTATTGTCAATTATGTTTATCTTTCGCTATACCGATTAAATTATGATTTTTCAGAATCTATTAATTGAATATTTAGCAGTGATCAAGAATGTAGCGATCAAGCAAATTTATATATTCTGTATATCTTATAATTATAGGGTAAAAATTAGAATGTTTCAATACTACTAATTTTTTATATTGTATACAGTGATAATAAATTTGAAACATTCAGTTTGTATTCAATGAAACTGTGTAATTTAAATGAATACTAATTAGTTTTTTAAGGAACTGCGCAATTAAGGAAATAGAGATCGAGAAACTGAAAATAGAAATTTTAATCTTTCGGAATACATGTCTTATTAGATTTCACAGTGTCTGATGGATTAAAATTCTAATCATCTGTTCCCTATTTCTTTGATTGCGCGCAGTATCAATACACATATATTAAATATTTGATTAAGATTTTTAATTTATGTGTATGTTATAACAGTTATAAAATTTGAATATTTTTATTTGTTCTATATTTATAATACTTAGAAGTGCAAAAATCATATTTGACAACATGCACCAAAAATTTGTTCAATAAATTTTTTGTTTAATAAATCTTTTCAGTTTTATTTGAGTATATTTGTTTGCGTTGTAACTTCTTTAGTTGACATTGATCAGTCTACTGCTATTAATTTTTTATTTTTCGGTACGTTAATTAATTTTTCAATTTACTTGGAGTACACCTACTTGTGATTATGTTTTAAATGTCTGTTGAGGTTAGTTACTGAATTGTTAATAGTTAAGTCACATAGTTTACATGTTGCCTCTGTATCGCTTTCTGTGATAAAATAATCCCAAGTCCAATGGAATTTATCTTCTTTCTTCTCTCCTTCTGTTAATATGTCTGAATGTGTTTTCAGCAAGTGTTTATGTAAAGTAACTAAGGATCCAATATATATAATGAAATTTGCATTACAATGGTTACATCTTGCTTTATTATTTATTAATCTTGTATAATGTTCACGTATCCAACGACGAACTGGGATAAACTTGTCTGTCTTTAGTGTTATATCCTCATTTGCAGTCATGTCATTATCTGAATTGCTTTCGTTATCTACATAATCCAAATTTGAACCTAATATCCTACATTTACATAAGAAATTATTAAAAAAGCAATAAAAATTACAGTAAATGTATTATTTTCAGTTATGTTTATTTTCCACTATACGGACTAAATTATAAATTTTTAGAATTTATTATTTGAACATTTATGTGTAACCAAAAATGTAGCAACCAAACAAATTTAAATATTCCGTAAATTTGATAACTATCAAATGAAAATTAGAATGCATTAATATTACTAATTTTTTATACTAAACACAATGACGACATGCACCAATAACTTGTTTAATAGATTTTTTAGTTTGTTTAATAAATCTTTTTAGTTTGAGTATTATTGTTTGCGTTACATTTTCTTTAGTTGACATTGAGTTTAATGTTATTAATTTTTTATTCTTTAGTTTGTTAATTAATTTTTTAATTTACTTGGAATATACCTACTTATGATTACAGTTTAAGTGATCTTTGAGATTTGTTATTGAATAGTATGTAATTGTTAAGCCACATTCTTTGCATGTTGTCTTTGTATTGCTTTTTGCGATAAAATAATCCCAAATCCAATGAAATTTATCTTTTCTTGTTTGTTCTTCTTTTAATTTATCGGAATGTGTCTTCACCAGGTGTTCATGTAAAACAGCTGAGGATTTATATTTATGGAAACTGAATTTTTCATTGCAATGGTTACATCTTATCTTATTACTTGTTAATTTTGTATAATGTCCACGTATCCTAATAGAAACTGGGATAAGATCGTTTGTTTTTCGAGATATATCCTCATTTGCAGTCATGTCATTATCTGAATTGCTGTCGTTATCTACACAATCTGAATTTGGACCCAATATCCTACATTTACATAAAAAGTTATTAAAATGTAAAGCTATTATTGTCAATTATGTTTATCCTCCGCTATACCGATTAAATTATGATTTTTTTAGAATCTATTATTTGAATATTTAGGAGTTATCAAGAATGTAGCGGTCAAGCAAATTTATATATTCTGTAAATCTTATAATTATAGGGAAAAAATTAGAATGTTTCAATATTACTAATTTTTTATATTATACACAGTGATAATGAATTTAAAACAGTTTATATTCAATAAAACTGTATTACGTAAATGAATACTAATTAGTTTTATAAGAAATTGCGCAATTAAAGAAATAAAGATCGAGAAACTGAAAATAGAAATTTTAATCTTTCGGAATTCATGTCTTATTAGATTTCATAGTGTCTGATTAAAATTTTGATCATCTGTTCCCTATTTCTTTGATTGCGCGCAGTATCAATGCACATATGTATATTAAATATTTAATTAAGATTTTTAATTTGTGTGTATGTTATAACAGTAAATTTGGAATATTTTTAATCGTTCTACATTTATAATGCTTAGGAGTGCAAATCATATTTGATGACATATATCAAAAACCTGTCTAATAAATTTTTTAAATGGTTTAATAAATTTTTTTAGCTTGTTTAATGAATCTATTTAGTTTTATTTGAGTATATTTGTCTGCGTTACATTTTCTTTAGTTAACATTGATTATTTTACTACTTTATTTTTATATTTTTGAGTACGTTAATTCATTTTTTAATTTACTTGAAGTATACATACTTGTGACATTTTAAATGATTTTTGAGATTAGTTGTTGAACGGTACTTAATAGTTAAGTCACATTGTTTGCATGTTGCCTGTGTATCGCTTGCTATAAAATAATCCCAAGTCCAATGGAATTTAACTTCTTTCGTTTGTTCTTCTTTTAATTTGTCTAAATGTTTCTCTACCAAGTGTTTATGTAAAAAAGCTAAGGATTGATTCTTATGTATAGTGAATTTTTCATTACAATGATTACATTTTGTCTCATTACTACTTGTCAATTTTGTATAATGTCCACGTATCCAACGACGAACTGGAATTAGAACATCCTCTGCTTCTTGTTCTGCCATTATAACGTTTTGTAAGGAATATTAATAATCACAAAAGGTGCGATATAAAGAATCGTCCGCGAAAACTGTTTATATGTAGATGTTTAAAGACAGAGGTATGTACATATGATTCTTTGACGGAATACATATAAATATTGATGTTTGTATTTTTGAATCTGTTTGACAAAGATTTAACAGATCTATTTATATAGCTTTCATATTATATCTAACATCTTATGTTATAGTAATATTAGCATTTTTATTTTGAAACGCTTTCTCAATCGAATTTTAATTATTTTAGACAACGCTAATTAATCCACAAAACACAACGAAACGTTAAATATGAAGTAACTGTTTATTTATAGAAGCGCAACAAGCATAACATACTTTCTAAATTTTTTGGGGGAAATATTTAATTAATTTTAAAGAAAATGAATACTTTTAATACTTGATTAAACAAAAAGTGGTTAATTTTCACAGTTTTAAAGTAATATTATATTTCTTTTTGAGTGAGATTTATTCCAAAAAAACGAAATCTCATTTTTTTTTAATAGGATTTTTTAAAACTATTTTTTAAAAAGTATTTGTTACACTACAAACTATCTACTTTTATTTATATTATTTTTTAAAATATACTAAAATTAAAAAGCTAATAAATGAAAAATTTGAAATGACATTTCGCATTTGTGATAATTTCTGTTGTGGTTAACATATATTCTTACATATAAATTTATGCGATACTCACAGACAGTAATGCATCAACGTCAATTTATCTTTAAATTTCGCTTAAAGTTAAAGTAACGTTGACGCAATTGAGCCTTATATAAACTTCTGTAATTAAACTATTGATTCAATGTAAAACTCTTTCTATCTCGTTTTAAAGCAAAAGAGAGACAGACACACAGAAAATTTTAAGTCTTATTTAAAGTCAAAGTATTATATGGAGCTTTCTATCACGATTGAAAGGTAACTCATTATGTGTAACGAAGTACAGTTAAAGTCAGTTTTCAGTAAATTGTAACTAACTTTTTTTTCCACTTATATTTCTGTAACTTACTTAAGTTACATTTATTTGTAATAACTAAGTTAACGGGTATTTCATGTAGTGTTTTTATACTAATCAATATAAATGTAGTTCTTTAATATATTTATTTTTATTTGTAATTTTCATCTTTTTTAAATTACACTTATATTTATGTTAAAAAATCAAATGGCTATTTTAAAGGTTTTTAGCCTAAAAACGCATTTTGTTCAGTAAAATTTACCTTTTTCGAAATACGTTCAGTTTAAAAATAGTAGGAAAATTTTAAATTTGCGTAAGGGTAATTTCGTTTCGAAACCGTCAATTTAGTTATCAATAAATGTACATTTTTTATACATAATCGCTAATTTTTTTATATATAATAATAAATCATTTTTGTTCAAGGAGGTCGAAGATTTCAACGGAGAATAAATCGTCATCCAATTTAAATAATTTCACACATTCTGTCAAGTCTGAATTGAAAAGACTCTTCATAATACAATTCTCAGAATTTGAAGCGCTCCGACATCCCGAACGAGGTGCATCACATGTGGATGTACGACCACGTTTAAATTCATTCACCCAATTGTATAGAGTCATAAACGCTGGTGCAGATGTGCTATGAACATTATCCAACTCGACTTTGATTTCTTTCGACGTTAAACTTTTCATGTAGATGTTTGATCACTGCACGAAACTCGTTTTTTCCATTTTGCAAAAAATACAAAGGTTGTTCGCTTTAATCGTCTACAGAAATCAAACCACACGATGAATTCCGCTCAAAATTTGACAGTAATCAGCTGAAAGATGCTACTTGTTAAAAAGTAATATGACTGCCTTCTGACAGATTTTCTAAGAATTTATCCTCGTATATATCTGCATAAAGTGTAAAATAAAACATATATTTGCGAAAAAATATGTAAAATATATATCAATATATGTAAAATTAAAAAAATATATATATACCTGC
>NW_017305843.1:461823-478875 GCF_001594115.1 Trachymyrmex septentrionalis | reverse complement strand
TTCTGCATTTTTTTTATTTATATCATAAATTGTATTTCAAATTATATTTAGTAATAAATAAAAGAATTATTTTTAATAATAATTGCAAATACATTTCGCTACAACATTGCTACGTCATTACAGCGCAATCTTGCTGAAGGTTGACATTTCATGACATTGCACAATGTTGCAAATACATTGCGCAATCTATTTGCAATACTAACGATATTGCAGTGAGATATATCTGCAATAATTTTACAATCTTTCTGTACTGTATGAATACATTTATAGTTAAAACTTATATAACTAAACTTATATATAAACTTACAATATATTATAACTAAAATTAGTATAGTTATATACTCTTATGAAATAGAAAAAAATGAAAAATAATAATGAACTTTGAAGACTTCTTAGGACACCCTATAGCACAAAAATTGCAGCAACAATGCTGCAACATTGCAGCGAGTTATTGCAACGATATTGCTACATGTTCTCTGCTGTATGAGGTTAATCATGTAACATATATTTTCCCTAGGATGGAAAAATGAAAAATTTTTATATCTAGATATACTTGTATGTATTCATACGAGTACATACCCAGATAGCCAAGTCTGTAGAAAGCAGACTTTCTTTTTTAAATGTCTGCTATACACTATGTCAACAACAAAATAACAACAGAATTGTTATAAAATTAGATGTACATAATACTGCTAACAGACTGCTAGAAAAAACGTAATAGAATTTGCAAGCAGAAGTAAATGACAGACTGGAGAAAGAAACAGAGCAGATTTGTGATATATAATCTGATAGTATACTGTCTATATAAACCAAGCAGATCCTGTCGACACCACCTAGCACTAAACTGTCAGCAGAAACAATGCAAATCTTGCTCTGACACGATTTCACAGCAGATTGTTGACAGAAACCTAGTAGATTCTGGGACAGTCTGTCGACAATCAATTATCAATTATCAATTTCTGTCGACAATCTGCTGTCAGAGCACGATCTGCGTCGTTTTTGCTAATAATCTAGCGTCAGATGATGTCAGCAGGATCTGCTCAGTTTCTGCTAATAATTTGCCTTCCCTCACATTGTCGACAGGCAATATTAACAGAAAACAAGCCTTATGCGGACGCAGTTGATAGCAGACTGCCGTCATTTTCTGTTCGAACCTGCTGACAATCTGCTAGAAGACTGTAGACATTTGCTATCTGTGGTACATACATATATAAAAATTGTCACTTTTTACGTTTCCGCTCGAGAGAATAGTATCTAGTATGTAACTATAATAGATAATACATACAATTCGTTTACCTGAAAAAAAGTAACCGCATTATTATATTAACGTAAAATTAAAAAAATATAACGTTAATTGTTTGTACCCATTTATTAAAAAGTAAGCCTGAAAAAAGTAAGAGTAAATGATAACGACGTTACAATGAAGTAATGCGTTACAACCTTAAATTCATTCATATATTGATTGATATAAACCAGTTTCCAAAAACGCGCGGGCGGAAGCGCGCTTCATGCAGAAACGTCGTTTGAACGGACTTCCTCTACTCATTCACATCCGGTTCAATTCCGCGCGGAACTGATTATGAGGGAGGAATGGGAATGGACACTAATGACAGGCGGATGGATCGAGAAAATTGACGTGGAGTGAAAGGTGCGTTAGCTTGTGCAGAATCGGCCACGCAGAGTGAATTCGTCGCGATCGGGGTCGCAAGGAGCGAAAAGAAAAAGAGAGAGAGAGAGAGAAAGAGAGAAAGCGGTGAATAGACATTGTGAGTTTGTTAACATTTGCAGAGAATGGCGAGCCGCGACGAGTTGGTCTCGCAATTCGCGGACGTAACTGGTGTTGACGCCGAGAGAGCGCTATTTTACCTTGAGTCATCCGCTTGGCAGCTCGAGGTGAGACAGCACATTTTACGAAACGCATCGGGGACCGAGGCTCTTCCCTCATTCATACGCGACGCGCTCCGCAATAATCTCGGCACCAGTTTTCTAACCTGTTGTCCGCATCCGTCATAATGCTCTTATCGTTTGCCCGGCGGCCCGGTCGTCGCCGTCTTCCCTGACGTTTACACTCGCGTCATTACCCTGACGCATTCGCTTTCGTATAGCTCTCATGTAGCTCTTATAAACTCACGATAAGTTCGTGACGACGGTAACCATTATCGGCGGGATATAAGATTACAAGTTTGTCGAAGCTTGACCCGTCGTACCACTGTAAGGTTTCTTCGTGTAATGAGATTGTGTCGAAATTTTCTTCGACAATCTTATCACACGCATTGGCACGCAGTTTTTCTTTGTAGGTTGCCTTAACGAGTTTCTATGAAAACGATGAGCCAGCTGAACTAGTGTCCGAGACGATCGATGTATCGCAGCAAGCGGAAGGATCAGAAGATAATAAGGGCGCAATGTCGAATAAGCAAACAAAATCTGACTCGACGGAGTCGAAGGGTGCCAAATCCAAGCCCAGATTTGGAACGTTGAACGATCTTCAGAATAGTGACAGCAGTTCTGAAGAGGAAGAGGGACAGGCGTTTTACGCTGGTGGTTCTGAACATAGTGGACAGCAAGTTTTAGGACCAGGAAAGAAGAAGAAGGATATTGTCAGCGACATATTTAAGTCGTGTCAAGAGCAATCCATCGCTGCAGATCCCCCAAAAATAGGAGGCCAACAAAGGCCGAACACATTCATAGGCACGGGATATAAATTAGGTCAAACTAGCTCGGATAGCGAAGGTATTTTCAAGCGTATATTTTGCAAAAAAATTGACGCAAAATTGATAAACAAATGTTTATTACAATTTGTATATAACAATAGTGGTGATGGGAGCAAACGTAGATCAACAATCTTCAAGCGGTCTTATTATATTAAAACTGTGGAAGGATGGATTTACAATAAATGATAGTGAGATACGATCGTACGAGGAGGCTGAAAACAGAGGCTTTCTAGATGCCATTAAACGAGGTGAGATCCCAGCAGAAATTCGTCAGCAGGTTCAAGGTGCAGAAGTACGACTCGATATGGAGGATCATCGTCATGAGACTTATGTTCCATCAAAAACCAAAGTGAAAGCCTTCTCTGGAAAGGGGCACATGTTAGGAAGGTACAGCTAAAGATTTATCTTACTTATTATTAGGAATCATATCCTGTAATTGATATCGAATTTGATTTCTGTATTTCTTAAATTTTATTTCTGTAATATAACAAATATTTCAGTCCATCACCAGCTACTGTGGGCATGACGGTTCCAACAGATCCTGCTGATCAAGCAGCCAATGAAGCGCAAGCGAAAAAAGACCTGGATCTAGATGCTTCAAAGCCAACTACAACATTACAAATCCGTCTTGCAGACGGCAGCATTGTAAAGGCTCAATTCAACCTATCGCATACAGTCGCTGATCTTAGGCGATATATAATAACGTATCCTTTAATTTTAAAATGTTTTTAATTGTGCTTACATCTTTTCTAAGTTAGCCGAAAGATTGAAAGAGAAGAATTTTTCTTAATATATAATACCAGTATGAGACCTCAGTATGCTCTAAGGGATTTCAGTTTATTAACTGTGTATCCAACAAAGGAACTTGCGGAAGATAAAACTATTGAAGAAGCTGGTTTACAAAATTCGGCTATAATGCAACGACTGAAATAAACTTTTTTTAAATTCTTAGATTGATGTAACGATTAGATACCAAATATATGTTAAATCGCTTAAAAATAAAATTTCTATGTATTTTTATTAGGAATATAGAACCTTTTTTTTATATATATATTCTCTTTTCTTTTACCGTATATCACCTAGTTCCTATGATTGCGTACATTAATTTTAAATTCAACAATATTTAAAATTACTATAAAAGTCTACAAACTAGACGCTAAGTTTTTAATTTAATTTCCAATAAGCATTAATTAAAATTTCTATATCTAATAAAATTGTTTTAATGTATGTTATCAATACACTTCGCTCTCACATAATGCAAAGTCCAAGATCGGGACGTCTTTTAGACAATTCTTGCAAAAATGTTACATAAGACATCTTGTGTTCTGAATTTGGATTTTTGTTGTCTGGGCTGCTATATATAATTATATTACAGCATAAAAAATACAAAGATGTGGAACAGTTGAAAGTAACAAGTAGGAATGCTTTATTACAGCTTAAGTTTAAAACTTGAAATGTGTACAAAATAGCTGATAATGTTATGACTAGTTATATAACTATGATGATTAAGGCACCTAATATGAAAGACGGCATATAATTATGAAATATCTATATATGTATGAATGAAATAGTATGCAAGTGGAGCACTATCCAAGCTTGTGCAAATATTAATTTAATATTAGTCACATAAAATTCCATATCACTTTATATCCGCATCAAGCAGCTTGTAAAGTCCAAGATATTTTCTAAGGATTGACGAGTTTTGTATATCTTGGGCAAATCTCAAAATTGTCACATCTTCTATTTCTTGATTCTCTTTATAATTATCACAATATGTGTATTGATTCACAGCAACCAAATCATTTCTTATCTCTTTTACATACACATGAGAATTCTGTAATGATACATATGGCTTGTGTATGTGAATAGAACGATTTTCCAGAATGTTTATATCGGTTCTAGTTTTCTTCAATACTGTCAAATTAGAATTGGCAAATTGTTTATTGTCAACTTGCTGCGTACAAAAAGTCATAGTTTTGAGCTTGTAGCGATCGGCTATTAATTTAGTTTGTTTGAAATCTGCCAACAAATCGATCATTGCATGATGATACTTTAAGTTTACATACTCGTTCCAGGAGAGAGCAATAACATAAGCAACTTTATTATATGTACGATATAAACAATCTGTCTCAATGATTTCTCTTATAATATTTTGATCAATCTCCATGAAAGGGAAGTTCCATGGTATAACGGTATATGTAAATTTCCAAAAAGAAGTTGGATCGTTTGCCATTTCTTTTAATCTACTATTAAATTCATTTGAAATTCCAGAATCATATATAATGAAATTATCCATACCAATCAATGCATGGAAGCTGATAAAGCCTATCATATCTATTGATTTTATCGGCTTCATTGATGATTGTGTCACACACACTCCTATTCTGCTGTGGCTTAAGCTCCGTGGCTGTATTTTTATGGGAAAAATAGGTGCATAATTAAGATATTTGTTAGACTTCGTAACAAATGTTATTCCAGTGGGAGTTTCATCAATAATGTATGTACAAACAAAATGATATCCTCCATATCTTGAATTTTCTCCTAAACTTGAAGTAATTGCATTGCCAATGGGAATAAATCTGAAACTCCCCAATATAGGTTTACTCTCATTCTCGAAGAAGACGAGACATTGCATATTTGAGACACTGTTTATGGTCCCAAGTCCAACTACCCGTATTTCCTTGTCATTGATGCTGTACGCAGAATATATATACAAATCATCCTCTAGGCGTTGCCAAGAAGGAATCGGTTCATCGAATTTTGTATTGAATATGGTGAAAGTTGTACTAAAGTTTGTACAACTTGCATCTGCTGTTCTTGGCCCAGGTTTCCCGAAATAATTAAAAACTTCTAAGACATATCTCAACTTGTTATATTCATGTCTATAGATGAGCAGAGATATGAGGCTTACTACTGCTGTAACAGCTAAAGCAGCTTGGTAATATTTTCTCATATTGTCGATGATTATATTCTTAATCTCATATAACGTTCTTTATTCTTAATCTCATATAACGTTCTCAAGACTAAAATAAATTTCTTACGTACTGTATTTCATAATCATTCTGAAATCATGTCCAAAGATCATTCTGAAAGAAAAATAAACAGATACATGTCACCCAACCTCACGATATTTGTAACTATTGTTACATGCACACAATTATGAGTATTTCTTACTCTCTGTTTGTATCATTTGTATTTCATTTTAACTGGAATTATTATTCCTCACTAGTGAGCGTTTCATAACCATAAATTGCCCGTTTTATTAAATGTCAAATTTCTTGATCTTTGACGTAATCACGTTTTCAACATGAATCGAGATTACGATACTTCAGATAAATTTCTATAATTTATGCTTTAATGATTTGCTTAAATTGTAGTACACAACGTTAAAAAAATATAAGATCACATGCACCACATGCGTTATCATCATCTAAGTGTACTGTTGCTGTGTACACATAGTGAATTGTATTGATGCAGATGCGCGTAAATTCATCGTGCTGATTGGCTGTTGGATAGTGAATTTTTAGAGTTCCTAAGAACTTCTCCGGAAAAGCGCCAATTATAAAAATTGTTCTAAATTTTTCTTACAAAGTAAGCAAAAAAGCAGTCAGGAAAATGTAAGGAAAAATCAATAAGATACGAAAACTCTTATAATTATTATATAAATACAATCTCTTTACATATATGTGCATACTCTATACAATTGCATACTGCTCATACAATAACTCTCGCACTTTATAATAATCCTCGGAAATGCAACCTTCCAGTATTACCTTTCCAGCTTCGTGCTAAAATAAACACAATAATTAATTATTTAATTACAATATTTTTTTATAGTAATTTTACTTTTATAAATATATTTTTAAATATATTTTTAAATTTATTTTTGAATAAAAGTACAAAATGTATATATATATATATACATTTTGTACTATTTATATATTGCATATATTATATATATGCAATATAAATAAAATCGTTTTTACTGATTACAAACAAAACAAACCCTTCTAACAGCGATAGTATTATTACAACACCATAGTACTCCTCCACTAAATTCTGATGGAATGTTACTTTTGTTCAAAACCTGTTTAAAATCGGATAGTTTCAATTCATTTATGAACGTTGTTTGATGACCGGGAACCTGTAAAAGTACAATTTATGATGTATATTAAATTTTTACATTTTCTTAACTATATGTATATCTCACCTCATTTAATGGCAAAGGTTCCAAAGTCAGTATTTTGTCACTTTCGTCAATTGCATTCTCAGATTCAGTATCGGCAATGGCATCTCGACAAACTTGATCACGTGCCGTTATCATAGCATCTATCCACGCCACTTCAGAGTCGCCCTTACCCTTCGAAAAATTCAATCCACTCACTAGAGCATCAGTCAAACGTACCTATAATGAAAAATATATTTCACATAATGGCATATCGACATTTTCTAATTAATAGAAATTAAAAAACAAAATAAGAAGAAAAAATTAGAATCATGTCATTTAATATTAATAGAAACGATAATTGAAAAAAATGAGAAAAGATAATTACTTGATAAATATGTGTTTCTGTCGTGGCATCTAACGTTTCTCCTCTACCTGGAATAAATACTCTTGCACCGGTACTTTGCGCTTGCTGCGCTAGTATCTCTGTGTCTTTAGGCGAACCTCTAACTAAAACAACTCTTCTCGGTCTTAGCTGTGCTAAAATTTTCTGTAGAGATTCACCATCGGATCTACCTTCAAAATCTATATATGTTACTGCTGCATTAACAGTCATCATACGTGAAACTTGTACACATTTTGTCGGAATATCCATTGCTACTTCTGGATGATAATTGAATTCATCCTGCTTCATTTCTACATTCTCCTTATTATCTTCTATTTCGGGTACAGTTTCTGCTATTTTATAATCTTCCGGTCTGTAATAATAAGTAAAATAAAAGTTTGGTTACAGCTTATAATTAAGTATATATTTATTCGTAAAAAATGAAAAAATAAACAAGCAATGGATTATTGTTAAAATATAAATACGTAGATGCAGATAATTGTTTTAACATATACATATATACATGTATATATATGTATATGTACATATATATACAAAATATTTTATATATTATACATTGTATAGATTTTCGAAAAAGACTTAATGTATAATAGTAGAATTAATTTTATTAGACATTTTTATTTAAATATATTTATTTAAATATATTTTGTGGTGTATAAAAATATCTTTACTTTATAATTTCTCCATATTCATCTATTTTAATCTTTTCTTCTACAAATGGAAACATGGGATGTTGCTTTTTACTTTGTTTAAAAAAGCCAGGTTTACTTTCTTGCTTCACTAATAAATCATGCTTTCCCCTACTACCACCAACTTCTATTTCATCTTCAGACTCAGAACTCACATCTGCAGTTTCCCTAATAAAACACATGTTACGAGTATAATTAGTAACATATAAATTATAAACTTAATGATAGATAAATATACATTATACATACATCTGTTCTTGTTTCAGCTGTTCTTGCTTCAGCTTTTCTCTTTTTTGATATTCTTCCAATTCAATACCTTCGAGTTTCACTCGTCTCTTTACTTCTAGTGTAATATTTCGATTACCTCCTTTCTCTACTAAGTCTCTAGCAAGTGTACCAGGAGATGTTCTGCTCGTTAATATAATACTGTTTTGTGGATTAGAGCACCATTGAAGAAATAATTCTCGGGAAAATCCACATTCCATATCGGGAGTACTTGCAAGAACCACCTAAATATAATTATTTAAAATTAATCTTTAAGTCAAGCAATCTAAGAATTATAGAAATTTTAATTATTTCATTTACCTTTGGACTTGGGACTTGATTCAATTCAGCCATACTATGGCAAAGTTGCAAATGTTTAAATTGAAATGGATTGTTACGTGCACCTTCAAAACTTCTCATTAATTTATCACTCATCCATTCAATTTGCGATTTTGCGAATTCTACAACATTGTAGCTCACATTGTTGAGCAGAGCTAATGAATAGGCAAGTAATCCGGATTCCTTATTACGCCACAGCTGATCCAACATATGTGCCAACTCCAATACACGACCAGCTGTATCTACACTAACTAGTACATTTCCGCCGCTTCGTAATGTTTGCAAGATATTAGCTAAATAACACAAATATAAATGAAAAATATATATATCTGTTAAAAATATATCTTCCATTTATGTACTTAATTTACAATTTTAGAAAAAATAAAAATAAAATAAAAAATATGAAATTTACTCATTAATTTCTCATCCCTTGTTCTTCGTCTAGCTTGCTGATATGTAGCATTGAATGCATCTGTTATCAATAATGACGGCCTTTGCAATCTTTCCAATTCACAGCCATTCAAGTGGCGTTCTTTTTTATGATTAAAATCTACAGCATATATTATATCCTCTTCCCCAACTTTCACGATCTTCCAAATTGTTCCACCAATCATGTGTCCTGCTGGTAAAGGTGTCAACGTAACACCGTAGCCTTTACCTTTCATTGATATACTTTGATTATATTTTAACTGTACAATTTTATCAAATGCAGCATCAACGTCGTCTAAAGTAAATAGATCAAAATCTTCCATATTATGACGAGACTGAAATCAATATAAATAACCAACTAAATTATTAGTATTAATTTAACATATATTTTTTACATTTCTGAGTATTAAAAGAACATACCTGATATATATCATACATAAACATTTGACCCATTTTATAGACAGGTATGGTAGCGTATATTGGACAATTCAAGCCACATTTACCTACCAGATATGGTAATGCACCTAAATGCAATGGGTCTGGATATGAAAGTAATACCGCATCTATTTGATGTACATGTCTAGAAACACAAAAAATAAAAAGAATAAATATATGCAAATTAATAATAAAGTATCTTTTGTTACAATAACAATTTTTTTCATGAGCAGTGCACCTCTTCAATTCTTTTATGAAGTCTTGATCGAAATTTTCATCCCATCCACAATCTAATAGTATCCTCAATTCATCCACTTGCAATATGTAGCAAGGCGGAGATTCGTTCATCGCTCCAGAGATAGCGTGAAGTTTTATAATAGATGTCATTTTTTGTATTTTCTTTAATAATATATCACAAATACAAATCTTAAGCGGTACTGATGTGTCAAGTATCGGTCGTCGTTTCAAGATTATTTCCAATTCCTTTAAACTTCTATCATCCTAACCTAAAAAAGAAACATGGCTTGTATTTTATCGAATACAATGAATTTGTATTATCTCAGACTTGCATCTGTATTAAATTTGAACTATTTATCAAAAATTTGGGGTAATAATATTAGAAAGCAAAAGACAATACGGTTTGTATCTGTAATAATCATACAGATACCTAAGATCCTGGTGCAATTCAGGTGCATAACAAATGATAGTAAACTTCCATATAAAGGCCGCGGTAGTTTATTTTGATATATTCATCCAGGTGGCGCTTAGATTTTTAATTACATATAAACCGTGATACTTTTTATGAAGAACAATAAAAAACCGATATAGAAACAGAATTAGAAATTAATTGAAGAATGACAGAAAGTGTGCAAAAAAGAAACAGAATTTAAAAAGAATTTTAAATCATGTGAATTTTATACTTTGAATGTAAAAGTATAAGTTTTAAACAAGATGTATAAATTGTATAATATATATATTAGGCGAGTAAGAAAGTAATTGGGTTTTTTTTAGCTCAAAGTTGTATATACAACATCTTCATCAATAATGAATAAAATTTAAATTTAAACAACGAGCTTGAAATCTCTACTTTTAAAAGCTTATCATATTTTTTAAGTTTATATAAGTTCGGTCATTTTTACATATTAAAAACTACGAGCTGAAAAAGACGGAAAATTTTCTTTTTACTTTGTAGGTTTGTAATGTGCCCAAAACAAATTTGAAAAAATTTTCGACTACCTATCATGAAAGCTTGATACTTTCCCTACAAAATCGTTTCTTTTTATATTCCTACGATTTTTGATTACTAATGAGTTATCGCGGATTAAATAAAAGGATCATTTTGACTTTAATTGCTCATAACTCGGTAATAATTGTTGTATCGCAATTTAAAAGAGATTCTTAAAGCTGAAACTTTACTCTATCAAGATATATTTATATTGATTGGTAAGAAAGTAATTGCGGTTTTTACTGATAAATGCCTTTTAAAAAAACGCAATTGCTTTCTTACCAACCTAATATATACAATATAAAACTACGGTTATGATCAAAGTCTCGCTACAAATGCTTAGAAACATTTGATGGATTAATTAGAAGAAAGAATTTTACAAACTGACCAATTAAAAAACGCTTCAAAGCGTTTGCAGCATCGCGTTGACTATACCTTACAGACTGAAACATTCATGTTACATTGTTATATAGAATATTATATAGAACTTCTGAAAAATTCTGAAATTTATATAAAAATTCTAAAAAATTCTATAAAAAATTTTGAGAAAAATATTATAATCCTGATGAAAATTCTTCTCAAAATTTTTCAGATAATTTTTTTATAATTTTTCTAAGTAACAGAAAAAAAGACCAAACACCAAAATAATAATTAATATCAAAATGTTACTTTTAGATATCACGTGAAGACATTTCATCACTTGGGTCATGGCACTCAAAAAAACTTAAGCAGTAAAACGTAAACAGTAAAGGAATTGATTGATGCAATTACAGCAGAATTTATAAGGCTATAACATAAATAGTAATCAATCCAAAATGTTGATTTCCTATTGCTTAAATCTTAGGGACTCCGCACAATAAAAGGAACAGAGAACAGAGAATAAAAATTTCAGCTTATCAGAAATTATGTATTCCACAATACATAATTTCTGATAGGTTGAAATTCTTACTGCCTTAAATTTTTTGTGTGCCATGGCCTTTATATGACAAATAACATACGTTACTCTTTACTAATTACTATACATTTATATAAAACTTATTAATTACTATTTATAAAAAAATTAATTTTCAATTCGCTTATACGAGATAACAGAGTAATTTGACAAAACTTGACTGTCGCCTGCTACGTGCCTTCACATTTTTGTCAGTAATTGTTCTTACAAAAAGTTCCAATTCTTGGTGTTTAATTTTATACTATTAACTTCAAATTGGGGTTTTGCGTCAAAAAATACGTCATAAACAATTTTTATTATGTAACTAAATTAATTCGAACGAATAAGAATTTAAAGTAATATTGTAAAGTAATAGTGTTGTAAAAAATAATTTCTTTTATTTCAATTAGAATATGAAAATTTCGTATTTGCCACACGGAGTCGCACTTTACTTCTTGTAATAAGGAATCCTACATGTAATAGAAAATAATTCATTAGCGATTAAGTAACGTTCAACTTCAAGTTTTTATCAAATTACTCTGTTATCTCGTACTATGAGCGAATTGAAAATTGTTTTACAATCTTTTCTGACTAGCGTTTATTGTTTAATTTTATGTTTTTATTCTTGACATCTTTATTTTTGTATGTACTGATGACGATCAAATCTTGACCGAAACGTCTACGTTATTATATTATAATTTTAAATATATGACTTTCGTTTAAGACATTTAGTGTTGTGACTGTATGCTCTCTTTTATTTATATTTTTATTATTATTATTTATATAAAGGGAAGAAAAGAGTCACAATCAATAAAAAAATTTTAGCACTGTATAAATAATTTAAATCTTGTTACAAATTATTATCAAAATTATTTATTTTACAAAATGCTACAACTCTAAAATATTTAGGCAATAAATTTCATATTTCATTTTTTTTTGGAAATGTTTAGGCAATAGACTTTATACTTCATATTTTTGTATAATAATAATATATTTTTTTATACTTTTCATTGCAATTAACGTTATTTTATATTAGTAATTTTTTTCTTATATATACATGTTTTATTTTTTTTAGTTGTTAAAATTAATTTTTAATACATTATTAATGTTAAAAATTTATTTAATATATTTGATATATTCGTTATAATTTTTTTATTAAATAAATGTTTGTACAGAATATAGATTAATTCAGTAATTATAGTATATCACAAATGTAAGGATAAGACAAAGATTTATTTTATTTCTCAGTAAACGAGAATGGATTGAAATAAATTAAAATAGATTTAGATTTTCAGAAATACGCACACACATTCACGAATAAAATAAATTTTTATTAATCCTTTTTAAAAATGAATCTTTTTCAATCCGAATGTATTTTTATTTATTTATAAGCATAAAAAAAACTTCTATATATATATATGCCTTTCAATCTAAAAATAATATAATTTTTCTTTTTATGCATCATGAATACTGTTCAATTCAAAATTCTGAATAGGAAATGTAATTTTTTGATCCAATTAAATCCAGTTGAATCTAATCGAATCCAATTGAATAAACAAAAATTTCAATTCATTTTAATCTATTTTTTATTATTGAGTTTTTATTGTAATGCATTTCAGAATGTAAAATACATGTTATATTATTCATCTTATATGATCATTAATTCTATTTTGTTCTTCTTAAACCCAATCATCGATATTTATATCTTGTACAATATCTGTATCTTCTCTTGGCAAATTTTCATCCTCAATATTGCTGGCTATCTTCTGTTTTTTGTTTTTCTTACACTTTTTCGTCTTATTTAATGACTTTTTCGTTTCAGTTTTGGATTCCGTACCCTTCAACCGAAGCTCAAACTCGCTCTCTTCTTCACTATCCTCTGCATTTTGCTCGTCCAGTTTCTGCTTCTTCGGTGTTTTTACTGGTACATTGACTACTTCTTCGTTCTTCGTAAGAAGTTTAAGCATCTGAGATTTATGAATTTCAATCCAAGAAGTATAGAATTTGGATATTTCTGTGCCATCTGTTTTCATTCTATTTTCCCAATTTGTGATCTCTGCCGTATTCTTCAAATCTATCGTTATTTTAATACGCTCAGCTTCAATATATTTTCTATTTTCCTCAATCATATTTAGAAGCTGTTTTATCTTCTTGCAATAAGCTGCTACATGGCATTTCTTCAGAAATGCTTTTAACTGCAAAAATACATCAATTCAATTTATTTATAATAAATCTAATAAAAATTAAGTTTCCGTTTTTTTTTAAATACCTGTATTATACAAGGTATGTATACATCCGGAAAATATATTTTATAACTATCGTTTGCTGCATTTTCTAATATAAATCGGTAAACAGTTTCAATAATACTATCCTTGAAACCATTCTCTACCAATTGCGATTTTGACATTCTTAATATGCAAATAAATGGTATAGGTTTCATCGTAACTGTTTTATGCCTTTTATTAAAATCGTAAGACTCCAGTATCTAAACAGAAAAATTGGACATAAAATATTTGCATATTCTAAAATTACAAATGTTTAAGAATAAAAAATGATTGATACCTCGAGAAGAAATGGTAAAATAGGTATAAATATTCCTGTTTTCTTAGAAATGGTTACTAACATTTCTATGCAGTGAAATCGCAATGGATAGTATTGTGCTGTTGGAATTACTTTTATTGTTCCAACAATAATCTGTTAATAAATAAAATTTAACGTAATTTTTATAATATTTTTTAAATTTTCACGGAGATGCCAAAAGGTTGATCGGTTATCGCACTGTCATAATTGTATTAGCAATGGATCACAACACGACGATGCCCCAAACCCTTGGCACTTTGTATTTTTATTATATATATGTATAATTTGCTTGTCTAATGTCTATTTCTACTTATGTAGAATTTTAATTTTAACTTTTATTTTTTATCTTTTTCTAGTTTTAAAAATTAGAAAAGGTTAAAAAATAAATAATTAAACCAAAATTAACATTAATCTACATTGATAATTTAAATAGACATAAATTAACTTATACCTGAACTAATGGATATAACAGTGATCGTAACATCGATTTCTCTTTTGATTTAATTATCAATTCTGTCCAGAAACGCAAAGAATTTATATACTGCCAATTATATACAGCCTGAAAGTTTTCCTGGAAAAAAAAATTTTAATCCTGCAATATATATATACATATTATGAAAGATACAAATGAATTTTTAAAAATTACCTGTTTCTTTAATGTTATGGCGTTTCTTAAATTAATCGCTAATTGCCTGATATATAAAAAGGCATGATTGTATGAAACATCATGATCGAGTAGATAAATTTCAACTAAAGAATGTTTCATAAAATTTATTCCTGGTAACGTGTTAGGTGAAACAAATTTTGTATTCTGAACATATTTTACATACATGGTCTAAAAGAGAAAATTTTTTTAATAATACAATTGTAATACAAGCAATCCATAAATATTCTTTTTATCATAACATATGGATCTCACCTTTAATAGTTTCTGTATTACAGATTCTTTGTTAGTTGTATGTGTTGCAATATGTAGTATATTTAAGAAAGCTGTAACTCGAATAGTTTCTTCTGCAGACGACCAAAACTTTATCAAAATCCTTAACAATGGTTTAGTTAAAGACGAAAACGAGCGAGTATAAAGCAACATTTGGCGTAGGTGTTTTAGAAGTACTGTAAGAATACTGGGTGATGCTACACTTTGTAATAACTGTGAAAATGATATATTAGTGTTATGTGTTTCAATTAAATAAAATAATTAAATATTTAACAGATATATACTTTGATTAAATCAGACAAGTATAATTTTAAGATCCATCGTATTTTTCCAAATCTTTTAGATTTATGTGCTTCTTGTGATTCTTCATCCAGCTTCAAAAAATGTTTAAATGCATCAGGTAGATACATTATACATAGTTGCATTACACCATTGAATACTAAAATTTATCAAATTTTAATAGATTAATTAAAAAGTAGTAAACAGTTTGATAATAGAAGTTGGAACTTACTAGCACTTCCTTCTACTTTATATTCTGTAGTCTTATCAGGTACTACAGCAACACTATCCAAAGCTGCATGAAAGGCTTCTACAGCACATTTAATAGTGGTTATCGATCTACAAATTAGACATAATATAGTTATTATTTTGCTATTAATTCAATAAAAAATAATTCAGTAATAACTTACTTATCCGTTTGTATTTCTTGTTGCCACTTCTTCAATAACTGTTTAGTGATTTTCTTTTTAGAGTCATTTTCAGTTTCTTCCAGCTGAAAATCACTATCGTCGCTAGCAACCTGTAAATAATATTGCTTGAAAATAAATATAGAAAAATAAATAAAATTATTTATAATAAGAATATTTACCACTAAATTTTCATTGGGAACATGTTTATTACTGTTTATTGAAGAATTATCGTCATCTTCATCATCTGTTATGTTAAAGTCCAGAAGATTTTTGTCATTTTCTTTCAGATATTTATAAAACTCGGGATCAGTGTCTTTCAGTTTTATTAATGATTTTTTATGCTCTGTTGGATCCAAGTTATCTTCACTATTGTCACTATCCATCTGTTTATTGTTTTCATTATCTATGTAATCTATGTAAAAAGATGATAAAAAAAATATATATAATTTAATATATGAAAGAAACCAAATGTTTTAAATTATACCTGTGTTTTTATCTTCTTCGCTAGCATCAGATATATCACTATTTGTTTCAAAATTTTGTTCAAAGAACTCTTCTGTGGTCAACTTACTTAAATTTTTTTTCTTTCTCTTAGCAACCACTGATTGTTTAACTTTTCTCGAATTAAGAGGCTTTTGGCTTACCTTCTTCACTTTCATTTTGATGATAAATGAACTTTTATGATGACTCAAATAATCTAAAAAATATATATATTTCATGAATTGTGAGTTTAAAATATGTAACTGAACACATAAGTAAGAAATAGAATATGATTAACACCTTTATAACCCCATTTTATATTTAAGAAGTATTAAAAAAATTATTTATTATTTTGTTAATGTGATAGATACTTTGTTTCTTTTAACTATAACCAGGTATACTTTATCCAATTATTAATATATACATCATAAATGTTATATTTACAACCTTTTATTCTTCCACGTGCTTTCACATCACAGATCTACACATTCCCCGGTTAAGTGGGAAGCAAAGACCGCAGTATACAGTATATATATACAGTAGCGCAACTCTTCTGATTTTATGTTGGCCAACATGGAGTGCATGAAATAAGTAAGTTGCCCCGTCTCTTTTCCTCTTTTTTTTATTGCTCTTTCTCTCTCTATTTAAATAAGCGTTTCAATGTTCCACTTAAACATTTATCTTTCAAGCATACATGATTCAGAGTAGCAATTTAGAGAGAAATATTACGTATTGTCCATTTGATGAAATGTTATGTGAGAAATCTCGAGAG
>NW_017305843.1:455500-461723 GCF_001594115.1 Trachymyrmex septentrionalis | reverse complement strand
TATTTTAAACTTATTTTTTGGACATATATATATATAAATTTCTTTTATATCAGCTTTCTCATAATATTTTTATAGATATATAATTACATAATATTTCTTTATACAAATATACATTTTTAACTTAATTTAATATCTTTCTTATAATTTTTCTATATTATTTCTTTATTTTTCAATATATTTACAACTTATTTTTATTAATTTTCATAAAGTTTAAATTATTTCATTGCAATATTAGATTTATTCGCGTCGCATGCTCTAATATGCTCCAATATGTTCCTACAATAGCACTTAGGCCGGAATCAGATTACGCATTGAAGATTGAGATTAAAGATTAAAGATTGAAATTTAACCAATGAAAACAAAGAAGTTTTAGCTCCTATTGTTCTGATTGGTCAAACTTCAATCTTTCAATCTTCAATCTCATTCTTCAGTAGTCTGATTCTCCTTACTCATTTCGACGAATTCATTGGATTGCGATGCGAATAAATCTAGTGAGTTTTGCAAGGAATTTTGACAGAGTAAAAAAAGGATGAAAAGAAAAAGAAATTTAGGTGGTAACCGTAGCAACGCTAAATAACTTACTTATTTCATGCATGCGCACTTCATTTTGGCCAACACTAAGATGCCGACAGAGAGTTGCGCTACTGTATACACTGTGCACAGATTATGGGTGAAAGGCACAGAATAAAAAGAAAGAGATCAACTCAAGCGGCCAGTTCCGAAAAAAAAGGGCTCGAAACACGAGGTTTGTTCGCGTCGCATGCTCCAAATTAACCCAGAGAGCATTTGGATCACAGGTTGGAGCAGTTGCATTCACTCTAGATGTTTTGTGTTATCTCGATTATTTGAAAAGCGTTTTTATACCAAATAAATGCGTTTTTAATAAATATAAAAGTTATATTATATTTTTATATTATATTATATTTTATTTTTTATTTTATTATATTATTTTATTATATTATTATTATATTATATTAGTATATTTTCTTTTTATATTTATATCAAAAACGCATTTATTAAATGCGTTTTTATACAAAATGAATATGAAATATTTTATTTGAATATAAAATACTTTTTTCGATACAGTACGTTTTTCATTATCATTAACCATTTTCTCATTATCATTAACATACGCATGCGTGTATAACATGCCCCAATCGATCACCTTCTGAGGTGAAGCGTACTCTTAATTGATCCATGAAGCGTATTTTTAATTGATCTATGGAGTATACTCTAATGACTCGCGATGTTAGTCGCGCGCGATACGCGAAATCCAATGATAGTACCTTTAGAATGTCGGTAAAACTGTACACATTGGATATTGCGTGTCGCGCGCGACGAACATCGCGCTGGTGTGCCGGAGACATAATGCGACGCGAACATCTCCATATTAGTTCCGGTGACGCGACGTATTGCAGCGCGTTGGGCATGTTGGAGCGTGCAACGCGAACAAATCTAATATGTCTAAGGTTTCAAGCTTATTTTTATTTTCGAGTTTATAGTCTTAGGGTGCTATTTTATTTGTGCGTTTTTGTCGTACAACAAATGATACATCACAGGTCTAGTTTTCATCGAGGGTTTAATCTGGATCAGAATGTAAGAATCAATCAACTACAATCAAGTATTCTCCTGTTACAGTCGAACGAAAAATTTGTCGTACGATAAAAACGCACAAATGAAATATCATCCTTCAAGCTTTTGCATGGCAGTGTCAAGTGTCGAGCGCCAAAGCATGAACAGTAATATGTTTAATAATTTTTCTAAAATTGAATTTAATGTACATCCAAGGGTATTTATAATCAAATCTTATATTCAAGACCGTTTTAAGTACGGTCTTAAAAAGTCACGAACCAATAAGAAGGCTGCATTAGCGTCTTAAGACATTACTTATGACAGTCTTGAAATAAGACTATGAATGCCGGCCAAGGACTTCAATTCTTTCTCTCGATTACTTTTTTAAAACTTCCAAAAATTTAGATTATTTTGTCTTTATGTCAAATTTAGTTGTAAAGTTTAGACGTAAAGTTTAGTTATGTTGTTAATCGCGCACGGACTATGAGCATTAATATAGAAAAGTGATCATTTTTCAGTTTGTGAAAAATAACCACTTTTCCAAGGAAAAGAATCGAAGTCCTTAAATGTACTAAACATCCTATTATCAGAGTTTGGCGAAAGCAGATACAACTTCTGATTGGTTCTCCACTTAGTCCACTTCCTGATCGATCTTCTTTGGATAGCTTCATTCATTGTCGGAAAACGAGTGCGAAAAAAAGAAAGAGATAGATAGCTACAAACAGATGAGTAAAACATGTGTCAAAGAAGTTAGAAATTGTTCCGAGATTTCGGACAAAGAGAAAATTAATAAATTACAATTGCACAATTTGGTTAATTGATCATCTCAATTGGTTTCTTCAGGTATCTTCACTTTCGTCATGTAGTGTCTGTCACGTATTTTAACATTTTTTGCTCATGCGTTCATACGAGAATGCAATATCTATTATCTCTTTCTATCCATTTTTTATTCACATTCGCGAAATTCTGATTATAGGGATTTCTAGGGTATACGTGATACACTAATAGTGGAATCTTGTAGTTTACACTATATAATATAAATAACAAATTTTCAACATTATATGTTAAAATAGTAGTGTATATCAGAACATAATCTCTCATAATTAACCATTTTGTGTTAAGAAGTTGTGCAGAAGATTGGGAGCTTCCCAACAAGAGACACAGATTGACACAAGAATTCTGTCCTTGTTTAATAATTAGTAAGAAACAAAGACGGAATGACTCTTGTCGATTTGTGTCTCTGCTGGAAAGTTCCTATTATTGCAGAAGTCTGGAGATTCAAACTTCTGCGCAATAATCTTCTGCGCAGATGCTCGACGCTCGATACTTGCATGTAGTGGTACCTTTGCCAATTAGCAAGGCGATATTGTTTACCACTGTACATTTTGCCTCACTGATTGGTTGCTGCTCCGCTTGTTGCGTTCAGTATGAATTAGGCAGCATTATTCTTTTTACTCCATAGTCCGTGGTCGTAGCGTTAGAATGATGAAAACAGCCTAACAAATTCTAATAGACTTCAAGTTTTAAGAGTAGAAAGATCATCTTTTTCAAATCGTCGGATATATGTGCGGCGTACATAAAAGACTATAATAATTATTCCTAATTTCGACAAGTATTTAAGGTAATAAGATAAATTTTTCTTTGGAAATAAACAAGTTTTTATGCTTTTGGTTAATTTTGCAAAACTATACATAAAAGAGATGAGTGAATAGATATACTCTAGAATATTCTAGATTGAGTAATTCTTCAGAATAGCTATTATCCTGTTTATTACATAGTTAATTCGGTAATTATTTAGAATAATCTCTCTCCCCCCTTATCTCAAATTTTTATAAAAATATATTTATTCGACGTTTTCACTCAAAACGAAAGAATCTGGCAAAAAATGTGCGGTCAGCTTCATGAATCGAGTTATTAAGTGTTAAAGTTAGAGATTTTAGAGATTAAGATATCTATCATCTCGACTTTCATTATAATGCTATATATACGTTCTGTATTAATTACACAAATTTATTGTTTTAAAAACACAAATTCACTGCTAATACAAATAATTTGTGCTTAAAGCAATGACTTTTTGTTTGTAAAGCAGTGAATTTGTGTTTTTAAAACAGTAAATGTGTTTTTAAAGCAGTGAATTTGTGTAATTAATGCAGAACGTATACATAGCGTTATATTATTAAGTCGGGATAACAGATATCTTAACCTCTAAAGTCTCTAATTTTAACGATTAAGAGTATATCCACACAAACTTGCGTATTCGCATAAACATATAAAGAAAATTATCCAATCACATTTTATATGTCTTTATAAAAGAAATGCGATTGGATAATTTTCTTTATGCATATGTTTATACGTCTGTGCAAGTTGTATGGATATATTCTAATAATTCAATTTACAAGACCGACCACTATGTTTTTTGCCAGATTCTTTTATTTTGGGTGAAAACACGTCGAATAAGTGTATTTTTATTAATATTTGAGGGAGGGGGGGGGTGTTATTTTAAATAATTATTGTTAATTCTTTATATATATGTATATATATACAGTGAGTATAAAATTATTCACACAGAGAAAATATTTTTTAAAAAAACTTTATTTTTGAAAAGTAAATATCCAGCGAGAAATGAGTCATCGAATTGATGTCGAATCGATATAAATTTGATAATTTTAACAATTTGACGTCGATTTGACGTTTAATTAACGATTATTTCTTGTTGGATAATTAAATTATTCATAAAAAATAAAATAAGCTTTTTCTTAAAATTATATAAACCAAAATGATGTGTATTAATTATACAAAATATATCATCCGAAAAATAAGCGAAAATTAAAAATTGTATTGTTTGAATGCTCAAAAGATATTCATACAGACGAGAAATTTAGCTTCTAAAATCAGGAATGTGCTAAGCTCATTTGTTTAACAGAATGTATTTATTGTATAAAATTACTAATTAATGTTTATTTTCTACAAATAAGGCTTTTTTTATAACAAATTTCCTAACAATACTTTTTGCTCTTACTGTATACATATATAATTGTGATATGTCCTATCTAGACAACTATTAAATCTAATAAGTAGAAAAAAAATATTTTACTTATTGTTATAGTATAATAAATTTTTGGTTTAACAGTAAAAGTAAAATAATGTGAAACTTACAGATAAAAATTTACAGATTTAAAAATGGAAGATATCAAAAGTAACTCTGATACTATAGAAACGACAAATAATATTTCGGACACTGCATCTACAATACAAAATGAATCTACAGACGAAAGGAAGATACCATGTATCATTGTACTTGGGATGGCTGGTGTTGGAAAAACATCATTTGTTTCTAGACTTGTTTCTAGATTGTATAATAAAGGAAAACCATATGTCGTTAATTTAGATCCTGCATGTAGAGAAGTTTCATATCCTGCTAATATAGGTACAAATAAGCTCACTTTTAATATGACTGAGTAATATTAATTTACTCTATCCTCAGTCCTATTACCCATAGCCAAGCGTGGTGACTTCTCTCATATGATTATGATGTGCGCGCTAGTTGTACATAAGAGATCTACAATTTAACGTCGATTCCGAACGACGATTTTTGTTTAGAGAAGTGTACTTGGCAAGTGTACATAAATTTTTCGGTTTTGCCTGGGATCGAATCCGGGATCTCTGGCATAACAGTCTTGTCCTCTGCCTGCTACGCCACGCTCGCGCTCGTTTAATTTATTATACTATATTAAGGGGCCGATTCTGTAACTCTTAACGACAGTCGTTGATGTTGCACAGATATTATGTAGAGTAAAAAAGCTGCGCAATGACATCAACAATTGTCGTTAAGAGTTACAGAATCGGTCCCTAAATATAAATTTATATATAATTATAATCAACATCATTATTATTATTATCATTGCATTATTATTTTTTATGTTTTAAACAGAGCTATGTTCTTTTTCAGATGTAAGGGACACTGTAAATTACAAAGAAGTAATGAAACAATATAACTTGGGCCCAAATGGTGGAATAGTGACAAGTTTAAATCTTTTTACCACAAAGTTTCATCAGGTTATTGAACTTATTAACAAAGCTAATAAAGAGAACAATTATGTAATTTTTGACACACCAGGACAAATTGAGGTGTTTACATGGTCAGCTAGTGGTTCGATTATAACAGAAGCATTAGCATCTGAATTTCCAACTATTATTGTATATGTGGTAGATACTGTGAGAAGCGTTAATCCTGTTACATTCATGTCCAATATGTTATACGCTTGTTCTATACTTTATAAAACTAAGTTACCTTTTATTATAGTTATGAATAAGGTAATTAGATCTTTTCCTAACTATTTAATGCAAATATATTTCAACAGTTTAGATACAATCACTTCAACTAATGCATTACTAATATGTTTTAGATTGATATTGTTGAACATAGTTATGCAATTGACTGGATGCGTGATTTCGAAGCCTTTCAAGAAGCACTCGACAAGGAAAGTGGTTACATTAATAATCTTACACGGAGCATGGCACTTGCATTAGATGAGTTTTATAGTCATTTGCAATGTTGTGGCGTTTCTGCGAAAACGGGTGACGGAATTGATGAATTTCTGGAGCTGGTTGAAGCTGCCGTAAAGGAATATGAAACGTGAGAACTGTCATT
>NW_017305843.1:452741-455400 GCF_001594115.1 Trachymyrmex septentrionalis | reverse complement strand
TATATATACAGGATGTCCTGAAAATTTTTTCAATCGCTTTTGTCAAAAATCATTTATTTTCTTCTCATAGAACTCTAAGAATTTTTTCGGAATTTTTTATTAACTTTTTAGCATTTTCTTATTTTTACCAACATGAGAAAAAATACGGTATTAAAAAATTCTGAAAAAATTCTCAGAACTTTATGAGAAGAAAATAAATGATTTTTGTGTCTTGCAGTTTTTTTTATAAAGTTTTTTATAAAGTTGATAGTATTTGAGTAAAAAATTATTCAAGACCAATATTTAGTAAGTTTTAGTAATTAATATCTTGTTAACTATTGCGAAAATTGCAAAATAGTAGAGGACTTTTTGACTCAGTTTATAGTTCGCTCTATCTACACAAAAGCGATTGGTAAAAACTTTTGGGATACCCTACACACACACTCACACGCGCGCGCGCGCACACACACACACACACACACACATTATATAATATATATATCTTATGAGTTCCCAAACAGATTGTCATCTCCTTCATATTCCTTTACTCTCCATTACAAACTTCTATAGAAGTTTATACTCATAACATTTAATTTTTCAATAATCCTCTTAAAACATACACATAAGGTTTGTTTGTGTTGCATGCTTCAACATATTACAACATGCTTCTACTACAGCACCTACTTGCACCAACGTGAGTAGGAGCTATAGTAAAAACATGTTGGAGCATGCAATGCGAATAAACCTTATGTATTCAGTTTTTATAAGATTATTATTGAAAAATTAAATGTTATGAACAAACCTATAGGATGACAGATTCAAACTTAGGAACCATCAACAACACATGCAAAGATTGCTCTTATGGAGCAACGCGTCAGTCTACATAAATTATACTTATTATTTATAATATTTAAATTGTTTTATTTTTAAAGGAGTTACAAAAAAGATTGGGAAAAATTTAAGATGGAGAGAGAAGCTCAATGGAAAAAGGCAAAAAAGGAACAATTAGAAAAGGCTAGTAAAAAGGCCATGGGAGAAGCTGTGTCTTTTGTAACATCGGTTAATAGTGGCTACGATACTTCGGAAATCTATTTGAGACACGCATCCAATGAATCAAGCGAAGACGAAGATGGAACAGAAAACAATTTCGAGGAAAATGAAGACGGAAAGGAGAAAAATGAAGAGTCGTTTAAAAATTTCTTAGAGAGACATAAAATAGAACAAGCTAAACGCAAGAATAATCAGGAATCCGAACCTAATACAAATAAAAATTGATAATCACAATGTATTTTTATAATTTCCTTGTAAATAAATTATTTTATTTATTAAAAAAGTATTGTTTTGATTTCCGTAAAACGTTTTAATTAAAAAAATTGCTTACTTTATTTCTTATTGTAAAAGAAATATCTTTTAATTAAATTTTTTAATTAAAAGATATTTGTTTTACAATAAGATAATATTACTTAATTTCTAACACTGATAGATTAGATTTATATTGAGGAGGTAGATTATACTGTAACAATTATAATGTGGAAAATTTTATTCCTTATAGATTGTCGACGCCCATGTTTATAGTAAGAATAAAATTATATGATTCAAATTCAAGTTCTAGCATTTATATATGTTTTATATTTTTTAATTTTCAATTAATTCGACTCTCCTCGAATTTTTTTGTTTTTAACTTTACATTTTTCAACTTTTTAGTATAATGTTAAATCAATGCTATTTTTATATTCAATTTTGATTTCAGTGCTATTATTTTAATAATCTAATTGCATTTGAAGTCTTTATTAATCTAAGAGTAATTGAAAATTTAAGCTGTGTGGACAATAAATAATGTATTATAGAGATTTGTATCATGTTGTTCACAATTGTGTTAGGCAATTTATTATATTTTCTTTTTAGTTATTAAAATAACTTGCTAAAACTAGAACAATCTATATTATAACTATATTAAACTAATAGTTTACTTTGAATCTTTAAAATGCATATTACATCTTTTATACTTATTATTTCGCCATAAAACATAAATACTAATTGTTTTACAATTATAGCATATTAAAATACATTTATAATTCTAAGCAGGATCGTAAGGCTCGTAACATATTCTTGTAAGACTTGTAAGAATTTTTAAGTGCTTATATATCTTTATATAATATTTTTACAGACAGTTTCTTACTAGCCATAAAATTTACAAGAAATCGTAGATATTTATGAATAATCGTAAGTTTTACGATACATACGCATAAAATTAAAATATCAGTCATAAGTTCTTACAAGTTTTACGAAAATACGTTATGAGTCTTACGATTCTGCTTAGAATTGATCCATTAACTTGTGAGTGTGTATGTGTATATATATGTGTGTGTGTGTGTGTGTGTGTGTGTGTGTGTGTGTGTACACAGTGTAATCTTGAAATTCGCAAATCAAAATATAACGACAAAAAAATTTTCGAAAAATTAAGTAAAAAAGTTATATGTACATTTTTATTTTAAGTAATAATTTTTAATATTTAAGTATAGAGACAATTACATATATTATAAGTGCGTCCTTCAGCGTTTAAACATAATTAAACGTAATCCGTCTAAATTTAGTTTATAATTGGCCGGCCATATTTAAATCCTTATTATTACACAACCTATTGCTTAAAAAATATAAAAATTTACAAATAACTTTTTTC
>NW_017305843.1:449955-451714 GCF_001594115.1 Trachymyrmex septentrionalis | reverse complement strand
TGAAAAAAAAATTATTTATTCTCGAAAATCTTATATTGAGAGAGATCACAAAAATAAAATTAATTTTTTTGAACAATTTAGACTCCTATTTTGAGACTCTCTTACCGACAATTATAATGTCATTGCACAACTTTTTCACCATGTATAAAACCTTTGCAATAATAATGTAATTGTTACTGTTATTAAGAGTAGGGGTCTTAATATGATTTGATATAAGTAATCAAA
Organism: Trachymyrmex septentrionalis; assembly: GCF_001594115.1. NCBI lineage: Eukaryota > Metazoa > Arthropoda > Insecta > Hymenoptera > Formicidae > Trachymyrmex > Trachymyrmex septentrionalis. The sequence continues at coordinate 451,489 of NW_017305843.1, read as the reverse complement.
TTCAATTTTTATTATACCTATATCTTCTTGAGTGTTTCTTATTTGTCTTGGAGTTATATCCTTTGTTATAATCAATTTTTTTCCTTGATCATGTTCCCGTCGATATTCTTGGGTAATTTGCTCCAGAGTTTCAGTTAGCGCCAACTTGCAAATTATAATAATTATAGTATCACATATATATGCTTATGAATTATATTATCTATCAAGAAGTCAAAATATTTTTGAAAAAAACAAGTAATGAATTAATATTAAATATTATATATATTAAGCAAATAGATCTATATCAGTTATCCGGTTTTATTTTAATATTTTAAAAACTCAAATAATATCCAGATTTTATTCTAATATTATTTTCTTATTGATTAGAGTTAGTTTTCTACAGAATAAAAAATGATCGAATCGTTTTAATTGATTTTTATGTACACATATTGAGATTTCTGTTATTTTTAATTTTATCAATAAAATTAAGAATAATAAATATTAATAATCAAATTTTCCGTTCTTAATTAGTTTACAATGTAAATCAAACTCAGAAGTCATATAAACTTTATTTCTTTTAACACAATACACCGAATGAAAATATCATAACTCGCGTTTGATAAATATACCTGGCACAGTCTTAAGCGAGATACGCGATTTGTTTCCGATCGTGGACTCTCTTCCTCATTTTTCGCGGCTCCATGTTGCGAGCACCGGCTTTTCCCACCGGTTTTCCGGCACACCTTGGATAACATGTCGATGCGGTCGGCTCGGAAGTTGTCGTGCAGGAACTCGTGCACATGCGGATTGCAAGAGTTGCAGGCTGGCTCGCGGCCGTGGTAAGTGACCTTGCGGAAACCGTAGAGATTCAGTTGCCTGATGAAGCTAGTGATATTGCTCGTCTTGAAGATGGGCCGGCGTGTATCCAAGTATTCCGTCTGGAATCTCTTATAATTGAGCAGTATGGTGTCGCCGTTCGCACCCCAACGGATTGCTCCAGTCTCGCACTCGTTCACTATCCGCCAGAGCTTCTGCGGAAATCGCATCGACTGCAGCACGCAATCCTCATACATCCTTGTAGTTATCACCGAGTATGGTTGGTCGAACGAATGGCCACGCGTGAATCGAAAACAACGCGTTTCGAACGTTTCTCGTTCCGTCCGTGTCTTGTCTTGTTCTTCCTCCGAGACTACCTTCGAAACAAATGACTGTCGTATCACGGCAACAACAATCAAGGCAATCCCTGAAAAATGGGCGCATCGCTGATCGAAAACTGATGATGACTCTTTGATATCCAGGTCGTGATTCTGATTTGAATATCAAGCTGGACCCCTATTCTCGAAAAGTATCGCATACGAAAAATTAGAGGAATGCTAGTATATAACGCATTTATATATATTATAGTATTTCTCTAGTCTTTCGCATGCGATATTTTTTGAGAATAAAGGCACTGTAGTTCCGAAACTCTTTTTCCAGGTTTCCTCGTGGTTCCTTTCTATCCACTCCAACTCAAAGAGATTAATTTATTCTACGTTCATTGCAGTTAGCTCTTGTT
>NW_017305843.1:447274-449855 GCF_001594115.1 Trachymyrmex septentrionalis | reverse complement strand
AAATTTGAATATATGTATCACACTCCCTCAGAAAAGTGACAACTAAAAAATATGAAATTCAAAAGAGAGTAAAAGAAAATTTTAAAACATATTTTAGAATTGATTATTTATTACAAAATTAAACATAAGTTAATTTAAAGCTCATCACAAATTGCTAATTATTTTCAATTTTTTAGAAATATAATGTAGATATTAATTTTGTTACGGTATTCAAAAATTATCTCTATTTTGATTTGTCATTTTTTTCTTCTTGTGTTTTTCCTAATTGTGTTTTTTTTTGTTTTTTTTTTTCAATTTGTATCACTTCTTGATTGAAAGCTAACGTATTGAAAACATAATCAGCACTATAAACATATATGGCTTAGGGAGGCGGGAGGATGTGTGTGATTTTTTGTGTTTTTGTAGTGTTTTTTTTTTTTTCAATTTGTATCACTTCTTGATTGAAAGCTAACGTATTGAAAACATAATCAGCACCATAAACATATATAGCTTAGGCAGGCGGGAGGATGTATGTGTGGGGCTCTCTCCTAAATCTTAAAGAACAAAAATAAAATTAAAAATTTAACTAAACGGACTATGAGTATTTACAAGAAACAAATTAGTTTTAGAAAAGAAGAAAGAATTGGAGATGAAAGTTATAGAAAGATATTCTGAGAATCTAAGACGACTAATGTTATAAATTTAAATTTTTTAGTTTAAAGAATCAGTTTACAATGTTAAGAGAAAATATATATTTTAATTCATAAAACAACTTATATATTTACTATATTTATATTATCCTTAATAATTCCTATCCTAGGTCTATTTTAGGTTTATTAATAATATCTTATTTACTGTATATTAAATTAGTGAATTAAATATGTGATTTACCTATCAGTAATTAATTAAAAATAAAACAAAACTAGTTCAATATTTTATAATACCATTGGACTATCTTATGCCTCTCTTCGGGTTCAAAAATTTCAATTCTAATTTGAACCCCCTTCTAAATAAAATCCTGGCTATATCCATGATCCGCATACGGAATTTGAGTCGATGTATGTCACTTTCCTTGCGAAGGTGCAATATATATGTATATACCATTCCAAGAAATAAATTGACGTCATTTTGACGTCAAATAATGTTAAAGATGTCATTTTGATAGAGTTGGCAAGTAACGCGTTATTTGTAACATCGTTACCGTTATAAGTTATTTTTTTCGGTAATGAACGGGTAACGACGTTACATTTTTTTTTTAGTAACGTTTATCCCAGCAAACGAGAATGGATTAAAATGGATTGAAATTTTTTTCTATCCGAATGCACATATTTTAAATAGCGAATATTTTTTTTTGATTTAGTTGAATTCAACTAGATTCAATTGGACGCAATTGGATTGAAAGACTAAATTTCCTATTCAAAATTTTGAATTGAACAGTGTTCACAATGCACAGAAAAAGCTAATATTTTGGGATTAAAAGGCATAGAGATATATTCCATGCAATTCCTATAAATGAATAAAAATGCATTCAGGATTGAAAAGCATTTATTTTAACATTCGTGAATCAATATTTCTGAAAATCTGAATCCATTTCATTTCATTTTAATCCATTCTCGTTTGCTGGGATGGAACACAATTACAATTTTGGGATAACAGTAACGATTTCACTAATTACTTTTATCGTTACTTTATTTCTAATTGAAAGTAAAAGTTTAGTCGTAACTATAGCCCTATAACTATAGAAAATAGAGATGAAACATTAACGGTCTAATTGGCTGTCTAAATCACGCGATCACGACGCCTTTTTTTCATTACATTCACAGTTCACACATATAGACTAAATCAGATATAATCTTTACAGTATATTTTATTTCTTAAAATAAAATTTTTTCTGTATCATATTTCACAAATTAAATATATATATATGTAATGTAGATTACAAACAATAATATGTTTTTATTATAATATAATTTTATCCTTAAAATATTTACAATGAATCACTTGAATCTTGTTTCTTTTCTTTGAAATACTGCACCTAAATAATTCTTTCTAGCCTTTCCTTCTTTTTAAATGTACAACTTTATAAATGTTTTTTAAAGATGTTAAAATATATATAAGAATCTATTCATAATTTTTGTATATTTGCAAAAATTATGGAAATTAACCCACTCACAAACGTCCCGTGCACAATAAAAGAAATTTGTATATGTGTTAAGAGTTAAACGTATAATTTAAAGATATCTTATTAAAAGTAATACAAAAAATAAATTTATTTAAGTATAAAAATTACAAAAAATGTAGTATATACATATTATGTGATAGGATAGCATCTATTTCATTCATGAAAATAATGCACAATGTTTACTATAGGCATATATTTTTTTAGCTCTATTCCAGTAATGAAAATAGAATTTTTACATCTTTTTTACATTTACCACAAAAATCTGCATATAATATTCTATTGGTATTAAGAAAAAAAAGTAACAAAAAAGTTACGATTCGTTATATTTTGACGATAACGGTAACGAGTTACTTTTGCAAATCGATAACGAGTAACGGGAACGAATTATTTTTTAGGAAAAAGAACGGTAACGGTAACGAG
>NW_017305843.1:441569-447174 GCF_001594115.1 Trachymyrmex septentrionalis | reverse complement strand
GAGAGAGAGAGAGAGAGAGAGAGAGAGAGAGAGAGAGAGAGTTATTTTTTTTATGAAGTAACGTTGTCAACCCTACATTTTGATATCAGAATAATGACAAATAACATCAATTTGCTTGCTGCGATATATTGAAAAAATATTTAATGCGTTGTGTATAAAGTGTTCTTTGCTAATTGAGTACATCTATATAATTTCTTCGCGCGCGTCTGCTGCAAATTCTTTTATGAATTGTGAGTTGAGCGAAGAAGGAAAAGAAGAATATTAATTGTGTATATAGGGCAATAAGTTTTTTAATAAAAATTGATTACAATATTGTTATTGTTTTATTTTATGTGTATTCAGTTATACTTTGGAAATAATATTATTTATATAAACTACCAAGAATATATTTTCTATTTACATTTCTTAGCTTAATAACATTATAAATTTCATAAAGATAAATATATGAAATGACAATATTAAAAATTTTGTAAATATTATGCTCAATAAATGTAATATGATTTAGAAATTGATTCTATCTGTTTCATCTTAACATCTGCGGTTATTTACTACTTTATTCTGCTTATATTTCTAATATTACATCTCTAATATTATTATCTTTATTATCTCTAATACGTTTCTACTACACTAAAAAACGTTATTAATAAAAGAGTTCTAATATAAAAATAATATATTAATACTCGTAGACGTGCATTCGAAAGCTTTGATATTTCAAATTTTCCTTTATTTCTTACATGTAGTTACATTTTTGCTATATTTAATAATTATTACGAAAATCCGTAATGTAATTATTCATTTGGACGATAGATTGAAGCTTTATTTATCAATTGATTAATAGATTATTTGATTAAAAACAGAATGTAAAATAAATTTTACATCCTAATTTAATATATAATTTTCCTAATTTTATATAATTTTGAATGAATTGTGATATAAAAAAATATTATAAATACTAAATAGATATTGATCTAAACATTTATTGTAAAAATTGTTATTTGACAAGAATTATCTCATCAAATTACACCAAGTACGTAAAATTTTTTTATTAATTCAAGATCAATTTTTTCTTAATAAAAATTCCGAAAATATTAAGTAAAATAATTGACTAAATTTAATAGAAACTTAATAGAAAAAATTTTAATTACAAAATATTTAATTACAAAAATATATAATATTACAATGTATATTTGAAACTTGAGAAATTGCAGAAACCGATTACAAACTTGTCGAAGCATCTGTCATAAAATTTGGTGCATCTATATATATTTATATATAGATGCCTGACAATCTTTTATCTACTAAGCTGCTATTTCGCTAGATATTAATGACAAGATATATTTGCTTTATACTGTTCAGTTGTCAATTTCAATAATATAATAAGCTATGCACTTCACAACCGGTACATTATTAACTTTAGGTCTTTATTAGTCTATAATTCTTAACTACAGTGTTGATGTCGTTATATTGTTAATATCATTTTTCCATGTTCACAAAATTTGCGTAACGACAGTGTAATTACATCAACACTGTCATGCGTCAATGTTAAGAGTTTCAGAGACCTTAGTTTTCGTTACTTTATAGAGATTCGATAGGCTTCATATTTCTTATCAGTTTATTCTTCACGCACATCAAATTTGTATCACGCTTTATTCGCACGATGTAACTTCGAAAGTTGAAGTTTAAATATTTCTTTTACTGTCACAAATATATCAATCGGACACAGCTGGAAGGGCCTGCAGATACTCGTGAGGGATCGCAGGAGCTGGAAGCAAGTAGCCATCTGGATCCAAAACGTCCGGGGTCCGTAGCAGCACTGGACCTTGCGGCGGTCTGGGCAGCGTTCCTTGCTGGGTCAATTCGTTTTGTGCTTTTTCCAGCCTCTCCAGAATATCGGGAAACTTGATTCGTTCCCGTGGTTCGATCTTCCAACAATCATGCATTATTTGGCAAACGATGGGCGGACACTCATCTGGTGGAATAAGTATCGTCCCTTGAAGTATGAGTTTCACGACCTGGAACAATCATTAAGGAACACGTACGATCTCCATTTAATAGAACTGATGAACTGAAAAAGAAATTTTAGGGTATTCTTGCATGGTCTAACCTCTTCGTTACTGAATCCGTAGTACGGCTGCTTTCCAAATGAATAAACTTCCCAAAGAACTACACCAAAGCTCCATACGTCGGTCTCTAACGTGAACCTGCCATATACTACACTTTCCGGCGACATCCAACGTACTGGCAGCAAACGTGATCCTCCAATCTGAAAAGGATGTTAATTATAATGTTTATATAATTTAATAGTAGTAATGGAGAGATGAGTGGAACTATATCAAGTCCCTATATATCTGAATCAAGTCAAAGAGTCACCTAAGTCTAAATTATATATAGTACCTTTGTGACTTTCGCTAAGGTAGTATGGATTATAAAATGTTCCGTAAATACGGGATTTGAATTCGTGACCTGTCGATTATGTCGCTCTCATATATCTCTATTATATAATTAAAAATTATAATTTTCCGTTAATAACATCCGTGTCAAAGAAATGGAGAAGACATAAAACTATGTAGAAAATCTCAAAAATTTCTGAAGCGTCCTTGTCCAGCTGACATGTATGTGCAAGAGACATCATAAAAACATCATAAAGACATCTTTGAGACATTATACATGTTTAAATCTAAAAGACATTATCTAAAAGACATAAAAAAAAGTACACACACACACACACACACACACACACACACACACACACAGCGCGTGTATCGAGATATATTATTGTAACAAATTTATTTTAAAAATCCGCGAACCAGGTGAAGTGTGACATAACTCTAGCAAGATGAATTTCTATAAAAATATTTTTAAAAAATACCGCGCGTATGTTGCCGGTTTCGTGCAACTAGAGAGTGCGTTGTTACCAATCCTACTAAATTAGTATATTTATGATGAAGTACAGCATGAGATATATATTCACACATGATCTATATTGTTTTTCCACCTGGTTCACAGAGAGCTAAAAATTTTACCTTGTAATAGTCGCAAGTGTAAATATCTCGTGACATGCCGAAATCAGCGATTTTCACTATTAAGCCTGAGCCCACCAGACAGTTTCGACACGCTAAATCACGATGGACGAATCTTTGCGCCGACAGATACGTCATACCGGCCGCAATTTGAATTGATATCCAGTGTAGCGAGTCCTATAAACAATGACACGCCATCGTCAAATTATTTCTACCGATAAAAAATTTCACTAGAATTGCAATAATATATCACGCAATGGTGCATTTCAGATAGAAAAAAAAAAACATTGAAATGTCACACTCCAATTCGCGTGCGCAGTGAATCATAATTCAAGATATGATGAGAACTGCTCTGATAACTCGTGATTAAAGGCGGAACTTCCACGTAAATTCATCTGATATCATTGCACAATTTCCTCAACTAATTACTATTATAATTGTTTAATTAATTACAAAGGTATTGTGACACGATACCTTCGTTAATGGCTGTAATTCAGGTTTCAACGACCTTAATTGTGAGGAATTTGCTCGTAATACTTCAGCGAGGTCACCATACGGCATATATTCGAATACCATCCACGGATTATTCGTTGCATCTCGAAGTACCATGCCCTTTAAGGACAAAATGTTTGTATGACCGAACGTAGACATGATATCCACTTCGCGCATAAAGTCTTGCTCGGTTTCGGGCGTGGCAGTATCTTTCAGAACTTTTACGGCGACGATCTCCTTCGTGTCTCCATTGTGCCACTCACCTGTAAAATTTTTATTATAAAAGATCTAACATTATCTAGCGATAACTCTATGAAGCCAGTCCTACGAGAAACTAGTATATTAAAAAATAATGAAAGACATTTATTTTTCGACGTTAATAACTCCCTAATCTCATTAAATTGATTAGAAGAATTGACTGAAAGAATTGATAAATTTTTTAATTTTATTTTGTTTTCACATACATTATATACATAAAATTTTACCTTTGTAAACCTTTCCAAAGCACCCTTCGCCGATGTCGTGAAGAAATATAAGATTTTCACGTTGTATTATCGGAACCCCCGGCGGCGTGCAGGTAAAATATTGAGGATTAGACGTGTACTTATGCGCTAATAATAAGTCTTTCTTTAGATTTATCGGAGTTCCCTGATAAAATATGACGAGAAAGACAATTATTAAGAATAATTAAAAATTCGGAGATATTAAAAATATCCGTGGAATGTACAATTAATGAAAGAATATAAATATTGAAACAGTGGAAAAATGACTTTAAAATAAATTTACTGTTGAAGTATAGATTATAAATTATTTAGAAAAAGGAAATTTTAGATTCAGATTAGAAGAACATACAAAAAACGTAGTAGAAATGTGTGAATATGTATCATTGTTTATGCTTAAGATGGCATTATTTCAAGAAAAGTTATGGACTTACATCTAAAGGACTTCTTTGCGATTTGATGTTGTAACTCCGTCTTCTTACGCCATATACAATGCTTAATAAGAGCACAATTACCGCGACGAAAGCTACAACTACTCCTATGATTTCAGGTACTTTGTATTTCAATCCCACTACCTGTCACATTGATTTTGAATAACTTATTATACTAGTAAACAGACAGTAGCGTTTATTGCAGATATCTAAATATATGTAAAACTTCAATTTTAGTGGATATAATATACCTGTTCAGCTTCCGGAAGTACATTTGTGCTATTTGTGCTGTTGTTGCCGCTTGGAGGTATTATATTATATATAGGACGAGGCGTTAAAGGAACTAAAATATTATTATCATATATTACATTAATCTTAATATCTTATTATTTTATAATACGGTTTTATCTTTATTTATAATTTTTGAAGTCAATTTTGGAATCGGTTTGTATTCATTGTCACCTCTAATTTCTTCATCTCTAAATAACTTTATTCATGAGGTATCTCCCAGATTACAATGTAGATATTTCATGGATAAAATTATCCGCACTTATTTAGAGAAGAAATTGAGCATTAATCATGCCCTCTTAATTTTTTAATTGTCAAATAAATTATTGTGGCAAACTATTTTTACATTTATTTTGATATTTAAAATTACTCATCTTCTGTAGTAAAATTTTTATGAAAGAGCAGAGTAGCTTTACCGATTAGACGATTTGGACATTTTAAATCTGGTGTCGGCAACGATAAGTCATGAGGACACACGCATTTCGATGTGTCGTCCTCGAAGCTACGGCAGGCCGCTTCGCTTCCACAAATCCACGGATTATCTTTGCATGCTTGGATCTGGAAGTTTGCTCCTAGCAAAAAAGATTTCAATGAGTAACTACAGAAATTTACAAAAATAGTAGTTTTGTAGAAATTTTTATTTTCTTGTAAGTTTTTTTATATATTCACAAAATATTTATATTTTTTGTAGAAAAACCTGTGCAATAATAAAATAAATTACAATTTTTTAAAATAAGGAAAATAATAAAAGTAATATTTCATTTTGAAAATGTACAATTTTTTATAAAATAGTACAAAAATCAAATTTTGAAAATTGGAAAATTTAGGAACAATTGCACTACATCTGTTTGATGTTGATTGGATGCGATCAGTG
>NW_017305843.1:426619-441469 GCF_001594115.1 Trachymyrmex septentrionalis | reverse complement strand
TATATATATATATATATAAAGCTAATATTCCCTTTTTTTAAAAAAAAGCTTGCATTTATTTATTTATTAGCAATAAAATTTATTTTAATAAATTTACTTTATTTATATATTTTTTTCTCTATTGAAAAAATTACGTCACAAAGTTATATAACGAAATTATATAATTAAAATATGTAAATCACGTAATGGATTGTTCCAAATCAATACATGATTTTTTAAATTACGTAATTTGAGAAACATGATATGTTTTTTTTCTTCTATTTTTATCACTTAATTGTTTAAAATTCGATAATTATAAAATCATAAAAAACATTAAATTATTTCTAATATCATATGATTTTTTAAATTACGTTATTTTAAAAAAATACAAACTGATTTAGAACAATCCGTTATTTGATTTACTTATTTTAATTACGTGATACCGTTATGTAACTTTGTGACGTGATTTTTTTCAGGATTGCTTTATTCGTGCAAAAAATTTAAAATTTAAAATTGATTTAAAGTTATTTTTTCTTTAATACTTTTGTAAGTATTTTTGTTTGAAAATTTTTTTTTATTCCTATACACATATTAATTTTATTGGAGTGGTTATTGGATTTTAATAACGTAATTTTCAACAATAGTTCTAAAGAACTCACCTATTTTTGTCTAATATATGTATAATATGTAGGTATAAAGACTGCTTAATTTTTATCAAATAGTATCCGTATTTTATTTAGTAACTTGTGGATTTTTAATATTGTAAAAATAATTTTCAATTTGATTTTTTAGTATATCGATTATAATACTGATTATAATATTGAAAATAAACATTATTAAAAGTCAAAATGTTTGCTTTATTGTGTGATCTTGTTTATTAATTTATCATTTGTAATGCATAATAGCATAAATAATCAAGTCGGTACATAAGCTCCTACCTATATAATTTATTTCTTTAAATTTTTATTTATAAGAGTTTTTAATTTATCATTTGTCAAAATTAAGTTAATATGAGCCGACACAGGTTATTTATGTATAAAATTATATTAATCAAACAAATTAAATAGATATTTCGACCCTAGTTTTGGGTCATCTTTAGTATTGTATAATATTCCACTTACAATGAATTAAGTCCAAATCAAAATTGTTTACAGTAGAATAAAAAAAAATTGAGATGTATCAAATATCAAATTTGCAAACATCGTGAGGCTATTATCCAAAAGTATAAATATCAATAAACAAACGTCTTCAATATTTGATTGAATATTTGAATCGTGAACAAATGTCTTCAATATTGGACTAAATATTTGAATCATGAGTCAAAAAGATAAAATAACACAGTTTGTATTTTACATGTTAATAATATAAATTAATTAAAACTTAGATAGATAATAAAGTCATAATAAAATGTACAAGTGTAGAATAAAAGCAGAATAATAAATGTTATATCAGACAGAACAGAGAATAAGACAAGTAAAATATGTGAGATGTTACGAGCTTGTGAAAAACAGTCAAGAGGATAAACGTGTTTATATAGGATAAATGTATTTATAAATAGATTAATAAATAAATAAAAAGAATTAAGATTCTGTAAAAAGATCAATATACAACATCAATATACAATATAATCTAAAAAATCTTTATTATTTTGAAAATTTAAGCCTTGCTTTTATTTTCGAATATCGAAAATCAGTTTCTTATTACTTAATGTTTTTTTCTCGTCTAATATCTTGATGTTCTTATCAAAATCATGTGCCAAATTAATTCTGTGTTCTGTAATTACAAAGTGTTGGGTGGTATTTCTATTTATCAGTGAAAAATATAAAAAAGTTTATCAGAGCCTACATTAGCTATTCCGATGCATAAAAAACTCTTTATTTTTGTGTGAATGTATCAAAACGAATCAAATAACCGACTCTTCAATTTGGATCCTTATCAATATAAAATATAAATCTAAATTATATGAGTAACGCAAATTGCTAAGATGGTGATTCTCGACAATTTAGCTCGTTCTTCCTTATCCAAATGTCAAATTAGCTATGTAATGAATAGCCAAATGATTATCAAAAATATTAACTTATACAATAATAATATAAAAACTTACATAAAGCAAAACAGGAGTCATATACATTGCGTCAATAAGTAGAACCGCTCATCAAATTGTTAGATTTGCCATGTAATCATTCAAAGGAAAAACGAAAAATTAGAAAATGATTAAAGTCATTTATCTGAATTTTAATTTTATTAACTTACATGTAAGCGTTTCTCACGACTCGACATAAAGATCTTGTGGTGTCGACAGTCAGAGATGAAATAAGAATCAAAATAATAAAGTCATGTAGTTATTGAAATAAAAATAAAAATAAGAACAAAGGGGGAAAAACAACGTCACAATTCCATAAACAAATTTATATAGTTGGTCTAATGAATACGTATCATTTTGTAAATTCGAACTCTGTTTCTGATTCATACGGATTATTTCCGAAATCAGTCTTTTATTAAGCACTCTTTCCTCGTCTAATATCTTGACATTTTCCCAATCAAAATCATGCTGATGACTAATTCTGTGTTCTGTTATTACGGGATGCTGTGTAGCGTTTCAATTTATGCGATTTCTATGTTTATTTATGCATGTCTTCAAACATCTACCTGTTTGGCCCACATACGATGCTTCACAATCTCGACAATCAATTTTACATACAACGTCTGTATGAGATAGGTTTGGACGAACATCTTTATGACCCTTGATGAACCCCCTAAAATTATTAATCCGCTTATATGCCATGCATACTAAGGAGTCTTTTTTAAAAAAATTTTTGATCTTTTCTGATAAAAAAGATGAGAATCTAATAAAAAATCTGTGATTAATTTTATCTTCATTATTGTCCCTTGTTTTGCTTTTAGGTGTGTTGCACTGATTATTCCATTGTTTAAATTTTTTTCGATTCTACTTATTGATGTAATGTATATGATTCTGGTTTTACTTTATGTAAGTTTTTATATTATTATTGTATAAGTTAATATTTTTGATAATCATTTGGCTATTCATTACATAGCTAATTTGACATTTGGATAAGGAAGAACGAGCTAAATTGTCGAGAATCACCATCTTAGCAATTTGCGTTACTCATGTAATTTAGATTTTATATTGATTAGGACCCAAATTGAAAGATCGAAATGTTTATTTGATTCGTTTTGTTACATTTACACGAGAGTTTTCTGTGCATCCAAACAGCTGATATAGGCTCTGATGAGGTTTTTTATATTTTTTCACTGATAGATTCTTTTGAGTCTCATTTTATATATTATATTTATTTCTATTTATATAATTCTGATGCTTATTTATTCTATTTTTAATAGACGACTTGTTTGATCCATACAGAGGCATTGCAATCGTTACAGGCTTTCTACAATAATAAGCTATTAAATTTTAAATCGTAAGAAATTAATCAATCACAATCGAATATGAGAAGAATAACCGACTATGATTGATCAATTTCTTACGACTTACAGATTTAAAGCTTTTATTGTAGCCTCTTATAGTTGATTCCTTAAATCATATTTGAATGCGAGAGAGTAAGCATCCTATCTTTCTGCATTCTAAAATAAAAGGATTCAATTTATTAAGGCCGGTATATTATATGATTTTAAAAAAGTTTTTAAATTTTTCTGATATTTCAGATATGTATAGAATGATTAAGAAAGATATATAAATTCTTGTATCTATCTTGTTTACTATTATTCACAATGCTGTTATTTCTGTCATATTGTTGGAATTTAGTGTAAAGTTTTTTTTTAATAATATAGTGAAAATTAAATTCTAAAGAATATAACCATTGCTAAGAAAAATGTTAATAATTAATTCAAAATTTTTCTTGTGAAACATAGAGTGCGATAAGAAAAGATTCTATACTATCTCTATTATTTTATTTTATTATCATACTGTAAAACATTCTGACACATTGAATGGCAAAAATAATAATTTAAATACTTAAAGGAAAAAATAGGCTTATAGTATTAAATATTATTCTTAAATAAGGTAATCAAGGAAATCAAGTCGATCATCTTCCTCCAACATAGTGAACTGTAATCTAGGGTGATATTCGTTAAAAACTTTTAAAATCGTGTTGATGTGTGAATCATATGTTAATAAAAAAATGTCGTCAATGTCAAAGAAATATAGTAATAAGTTATTAAGAAAATCTAGTATTTCATGTAATCATTTTGTGTAAGAAAACGAGCGTATAATTTCTATTTTCTGAATATAATAATTCAATTTATCGAAATCCATTTCATGGTCTTCCTTTTAAATAGCTTACATTTAGATAAAAAAAGATGAAGGATTTAAAATGAAATGTAAATTTACAAGATTCCTACGTAGCATGGTATGAGTTTGGTAGCGGATGGAACGTTGCCATCACCGCGTCGGCGTCGATTCTGCCGGGAAGCAAAGAGATCGCCGTCGCAGATTCGTAAGATCGTTGCAAACGGCTTGTAAAGGGCAACCAGGGAAGAGAAAAAGGGCTGCATATTTGGATTGGGCACAGGAAGATAGAGACAGTGAAGGCATTCATTTGGTACACTTGGAGCTTGTAACGGGTCAAAGCGTTATCTCTGCGGTCAGCGCTCCCCGACAACGAGTCTCGCTATGTGTACCTATTATCGCCCCGTATTCCATGCCCGCGTCGAAGTATCTTCATTACGAGATTTACCGCATTTATATGAGATCGACAGTTTCTCGGGAAGATCGATCACCGTACTTAACGCCGGCGACGTTATCCGCTGTAAAATATAATGTGGGAACAAGTTAACGTGAAGTTTGTCGCCAGTTTTGTGACAGAAATATAAGGAGGGAGAGACGATTTCTCCTTCATCGCAAAAGCGACTGCGTTTGACGATCGACCATCTCGTCTGATCATCTCGAGAGAAGGGCCGTTACTTTTCAGAGGATCCTGCGGACATTTGCAATTTATCGAGGATTAATGCTGGTTTCGATACTATCCACCACAATCAATTATACCTCCGCAGACATCGTGATTTTCGCATTTATGCCACATTATTACTGACCTCTGCTCTTTGCCATATACACGACATAGAAACCACTATTGGCTCCGCCAGCTGACCCTCGATAGCACGAGTATCGCGTAGTAAAGCTCGTGGAGAATTATTTTAGTTTACGCTTTACATCCAGTAATTATGATATAATGCAAAATCATTCGCATAATTTGTTAATTTTTAAGTACTTGACTCGATTAAATTGTTTATTTACTAATTACTAATCTTAATGACGCTTTCTCTCGACAAGAATGAAATTTAGTTATTCTTAAAAAATTTTAAAAAAGTTACTATTAGTTGTTTTTTATGTGATTCATCAATGTCTTGATAGATGAGCTTTGAGTTAAAATTTGTAAGAAAAAAAGATTTATATAAATTTGTATGAATGCGACAAGCTGCATTTTTAGTTGCATTTCAGAGATTCAATGTACAAAAAAGATGATCATTATACAATATTTATTTTATAATTTGTTTATAGAACTGTCGATACCTGAAATTCTGTTTAATGTAAATTCTTGACTATGTTACAGTACTTCGCTGCAGTTAGTAGTCAAACTAAAGGGTGCTTTTGTCTCAATAGAAATAGCAACAGATGGTAATGACATTCAATCCTAATTGAAACTATATATTGTCTTTTAACTGTTATGATTAATGATAAATTTGGAAACTTCAATACACCCACATGTGGTGAGACGTGTTTATTTGCAAATCCAAGCTTTAGACGCACAGACTACAATAGAGGCATTATATGAGCGGACGCTTCATTCTGCCTAAACGTGCAATTCATGAAAGAATCGAAAGAGATCGGTGAATATCGTAGGATGCTCGTAAAACAATAAATATGTATATAAATACACATAAATATATGTAAAATAAGATTTGCAATCAGTGTATAAATGATAAATTTTGTATTTAACTCTGCGAGTTTTTATAGAAGAATGTCGAGAGAGATCGAAAATCTCTCATTTTTTACTTGTTTTCGTAATACTTATTTGTAATCTTATCTTAATATAATTAAGTTTATTTAATAATTAAGTCAAAAGTTTGGATGACACGTAAAACTAGACTTTAAATTAATTGGAAACTAAAGTTTTGCCACACACACACACACATCTATTTACTATTTTAGTACACATTACCGGTTATTGCTCTGTGCGTGCATATTATTGTGATAATTTAATACCAAATTTATACAGAACATTTATCTTTTATTATCTTTGACATTACATATGTAATTCTAAATAGTACGACATTATCTTTAACATTATAAATGTGACAAATATGATTACCACCTCGAAACTGACTTATCGAAAGGTCGAAAGTACCCGCGATATTAAAGATAAGAATAGGATAAAAAACAAGTTGGGTTTCTAATTTCTTCCCAGAAGAACATTTGTTGATGGAAATATAGATAAGTTTAGTACATAAATTCAAGTAGATAAATGTTTTCAACACCAGTTTCTTTATATATTTCCTTCTTTTAATGATAAGTTTATATTTATAAGTATTAAGTAAAATCTCAGTAAGAAATGACAATAAAACCGATGTCGAATCGACGTCGATTCGATATTGATTCGATGTCAATTTCATAATTTCTTATTGGTATATATGTAGCACAATACGCTAAAAATACAATATATTTAAATGAGCACTAACGAAGATAAGATTGTTTTGTTAAGTATATGACGTAGACGATTTATGGCAAACAAATTTTTAATTATATCATATTAGTAATTGTTGTACAGTTTTACAATATTTAAGCTTATAGCAAATAATAAATTTACATAAAAACGTATTACTTTGTTATTTAATTTCAAATTCTCTAAATTTTTCATGAAATACTGAGCAGAAATATATATAAATATTTCTAGGTCGCAGATATGATTACCGATTCATCACTATAATCGCTTCATTTATTCCTGGAATGTAGACAGTCTATTTTTTATTTAACATAAACTTTAAAACATTTAGATACTAATAGTGTACTGTGGAAGATAAATTTAAAATAGAAATGCGACATATAGAAATATTTCAACTGAAACATTTATGTGAAGTAGCATTGTTTTATAAAACATTTCTAATCTTTATCGATTAACGATTTCTTATAACTAACATCGTGTAGAATTTATAGAGTAATTATATCGTTTTCACTGATTATTGGGAGCTTCTTAGTACTTTATGTAACAGACCTAATTGAATTTGATACTTATTAGATGACTCTAGTTTATTCCACGAATCTATTAACCCAATGAGACGCGGAACAAGCTACCGTGTGTATTCAGATTTCTCAAAAGAAGCTTTCAGGATTTCTCCGGTACAAGCAAACACGTATGTCAAAACAAACTTTCAGACCGTCAGAAGCATTTAATCGCACAAAAAAATGTAACAATAGAAATTGTTTATAAGAAATATATTTTCCTCTAAAAAAATATATATATAATTTTTATATATACTCCACATATACGTATATATAATTTTTGTTTCTAATTTTATTAACAAATTTTAATCTTGATATTTTTATTGCGAAAAAAGAAACGGTATTAAAAAAAGAGAATATATTCAAATTTAATGTGATAAAAACAATAGAGATTGAAGCATGCGCAACATTTGAAACGTGTCTTACCTGTTCGCGTTTCGGGTGTAGAAAGACCTCTTTTTCTCGGCATTTTTCGTCTATATATCGCGCGTCCGTGCAAATAAACAACGAATGGACCAAATCACCTTCTCTGGTTGAAAAAAATAATTATTTGCACTCCTTTGCCGCACTTTGCACTCTTTCTCCTTTGCTACGAAGCGGCAATTACCATCGATATGCTAATCGCATCGGTATTACTTTACACGAGAGGTATTACCGTTCCCATAAACGCTACAAAAGATATTAATATGAAAAGAGGTTTTATAAAAAAATCCAAGAAATTGCCACGGACGGTTGTCGCGATAATGATAAATCACAGCATCTCTCTCTCTCTCTCTCTCTCTCTCTCTCTCTCTATCTTTATTTTTCTTTTTCGCCTTACATCATACGCATTATCACGTGACACATAGTAAGACATTGAATAAGCTTCGCATTTTTTTCTCTTCTTTTATTCTCGATCTAGATTTGCGCACCGTTCTCAAGTTCCTCGAATGTCCACCACCGGTTTTTTTCGTAATCCTGACCGAGATCGGTCCCGAAGTGACGGCGAGTCATATTGTTGGAGAACGGAAGTCCTTCGAGCACGCACTCCCCGTAGGAACGGTAATGGTGTGGGTAGGTGCTGAAGCCTTAAGCCGGAAGCCGAAACCTCGGCGTGACTCGACAAGGAAACGGCGTAGGTGGAG
Source organism: Trachymyrmex septentrionalis (assembly GCF_001594115.1). Lineage (NCBI taxonomy): Eukaryota > Metazoa > Arthropoda > Insecta > Hymenoptera > Formicidae > Trachymyrmex > Trachymyrmex septentrionalis. Next base: position 433,114 of record NW_017305843.1, on the reverse strand, counting down.
ACCGAGAGGCGGAGTGTGAGATGTATTCTCTCTTCGATGAACGCTTAACCGAAACTGAAGACCGTCTTCGAGACTCCCTCGCTTTCCTCGCGCGGAACACCAGCACGATCTCACGGAACGCGGGTGTGCGTGCGTGTTACACACACACACGCGCGCGCGCGCGTGTGATAGAGATTTACAAGAGATTTTAACTCGGTTCGTCATCGTCTTGACGGCTCGACCTACGCTATCGAAAAAGTAACGATGGTTCACCGTAAGCCACCGAATTTCTTAAAAAAAAAGGGTGCGTCTTCGCCTGTCATGGCTCACACCTGATACGTTCCTATTCGACCACCTACGCGTTCGCGCGAATATCGTGTACGAAACTAACGACAACAAAGTTTATGCTGCGAAGAGATGCAGGTTGTTTTGGCGACTAGAAATCTGCTCAACATTCAACCCTGATGAAAATAAAAATCGGAGCATAAATCGGATGTAATGGAAGAGTAACAGAAGCGTGAACGAAACTTTTAAAAGGCGAAAATTGGAACAATGAAATATAAAAGAAGCATTTACGCTTTTTTTATATTTTGATGTTTCAATTTTCGCTTCCTAAAAGTTTCGTTTACGTTTTGGTTACTCTCCCATTACATTCGACTTACGCTCTGATTTTTATTTTCATCAGGGAAGAGACAGTAGTCGAAAAAAATGACAGTTACTTCAAGGCAATCTTAATGATTCGTTGAAATTAACCGTTAGTTGTTTTAAGACAGCATTTCTCCTTCAAAGATATTGGATTGTTTTATCTGGAGATGGTAATTAAATCGTCTGTACAGATGAATATGCGTTGACGCGCTCGTCGTATCAATATACATATATGCGTTCTCCGTAACACTAACGCTATCGCTATTGCTTATCGTTTATTTTTTCTCAATTGGAGGAAACATATAGATATTCCTAATTTCTTTTTTTTTAATGTAGAATGTGGTACACAGAATAAAATAAGTCGAATTATCGTTTTGTAATCAAAGAATATTCCAAATCTAAGATTCTATTCTTTGATTTACATCTTTAGGAAATCGATAAAACTGACAAAATTTCCCTTATCAGTTATATTTATGTAACTTACAATTAGTAAACCAAAATTTATCCGAATCGGAGTATTTTTTATTTACGATTTGATGAACAATCTAATTTGTTTATGTCGTAGCAAAACAAATTAAGTAGCTACTTTAAGATTTTATTTATTTTTGTTTTATCCATTGCATTCTCGTTCTGTTTTAAATGACGAATTAAATATTTAATGTCAATGACTTTTCATAGCCGAATAAAATTAAAAATATATAGGAAATTGAGAAATTTGTTTTCTTTAACAGTTTGTGTACTATTCAACTTAGCCAAATAAATTTAATATCGTGATATTCGCTATCGTGATCAGCTTGATATACATTATTGCCTAACGAACTGCCATCTCCCACCCTTTGCTACTCTTGGCGAACAATCCAACGTTTCAGCTTCCGATCATGATAAACAAGTCGACTCTCGAGAACATGAATATTCCATACAGAAGTCGTGTGTATACTTCTCAATGTATGTCCGAATCCCGATAATGCGCGTACACATGCGTGCTCCTACCGAAACTTGTCAGAAATCATTTGTCAACATATATTTGATACAACGTATCTTAATTAAATTAACAATTAGAAAAAATCTTCTGCACTCTCAACTCGGATCGTATGCGTATTACAATGACATTGAAAGATGTTTTGGCTGTACGATATCAGCTAAGAGTATCAGCCAAAAAGGTCAGTATCAATTAATATCAGCCAAAAAATTTTTGTCAGGGCATAGGGTAACTCCGGTATATATGTTGCACCTATCAAAAACTTAATTTATCAAGTATTATTTACTATGTTTAAAGTAAACGAATTATATCAGTAAAAACTTTATACTGTCTACTATAAAAAAAATATTAAAAATCGAAAATATTTATTTTTTGTATTAAAAAAAAAACTTTTTGAAACTCTTGCATTTTTGATATACGGCTCCTCATAGGGGAAGGAAGGGTACGTACTCATAAAAAATTTACAAATAATGCATATAAATAAGACGTAAAATGACACAATAATTTATAAAATGCGTTTATAAAGTTTTATTAAGGAATAAGAATGATAAATTTGTATATAAAATAATAAATGATAATTACAATCTTTCTACATATATTACAAATGGTATGGCATAAGATACATATTTCATGTGATACATTTATTGCATTTAGTGTACTGAATTCAATTTGCGCACTTTGCTTTGGGCATAAATCCCGCCCGCTATAACTGCCCTATATCTCAAATAGGTGAGATATAATATATAAGACAACAAAAACAAAGCACTTGTATTTTGCTATACAACATGCTTTTCCATTCTTCTGCACGTATTACGAAATAATCACTAAGGCTCAGTTCCACAATTCAAGATTAACTCTTAACCGAGGTTCAACTTGTTTCTCATCTTTTTCCAATTCTAAAATTGGAAAGAGACAATGGATAAATTGAACCTCGGTTAAGAGTTAACCGTCAGTTGTGGATCTGGGCCTAAGTCTTTTACAGTAATTATTTTATATAGATTATAATTTATGATGGCGATACTTATTATTACAATGACAAATCGATTCAATTCATAATAATTTCATTAACATTAACGGTAAGAAGCTGAAATCATTTAACACAATACTAATATAACATAAAAGTATGTAACAGAGTAGTTGCAGAAAAATTATCGTCACTCCTTTTATTTTTTCTGACTTCTACGACGTAAGTGCCAGCGCGGCGTATTTGCCGCAGTTACCCTAAATACGCTTTGAACTAACTGGAAAAACAAGATAATAAATAATTTGGTTTATAATGATTTTATGCAGCGAAATAATTATATTTTGCTACAATTTTAGATAAATAAAATTGGACAAAAATGTTTTATATATAGGGTGTTAGTTAAGTATGTTGCCATACTCAAGAGCCATTGGTTTATTTCATTTTTATTCAAGTAAAAAAAGTCCATATAAACATGTGTCCTAAACGGCTTAGTTTCTGAAATAAAAAAATTTAAACGTGTAATAATAATCTGTTTATTTGAAAGAAATACAGCTTGAACTAGTCAAAAACAGAAAAATAAAAACAGGCTTCAGTTCTTCTGCTAAAATAAAACAATTAGATGAATTGTTGAAAATGTCCACCTTGCACCATGATATATCCATCCATCCTTCTTCTCAAAGATTGACGTACACGCTCAAAGATACCAGGTGTGTTACATATTGCCTCGCATGAAGTAACTATTCGATTCCTCAAATCATTCTCATTCTCAATTGGGGTGGTATAAACCAATGATTTCAGATGCCCTCAAAGGAAATAATCCAAAGGATTTAAGTCTGGTGATCTAGGAGGATCTTTGGCTTTGACTTTGTCACTTTGTTTACGGTGCGAATGGTAACTCACGTGAAGCAAGGCATATTTATGCAGGAAGATATCTCCAACGCATCTTACCGTTTGGTCAAACATTTGCGAACATTCACCTATATTTCGGAAACTAAGCCGTTTAGGACACATGTTTATATGGACTTTTTTACTTGAAATAAACCAAAGAATCGCTCTGTTGAGTATATAACATATTTAATTAACACCCTGTATAATTATATAAAATTATACATATATGATTTTATATATATGGACATATTTTATATTATAATTACATGTAATAATATATAAAATTTTGTTTCCCGGATAAGTTTTAAACAGGTAAATGGATTTAAGTAAATTTTTGCACGGATATTTTTATTAGAGTTTAATTAGAGTATAAAAAAATTTGATTTAATTCGTAATGACATGATCTTACTAAAGTTGTAAGTAAGTACTATAAAACGCAATTCTATATAAGAATCAAAACAAACAAAAAAATTAAGTAATTTTTAAACCAATAAGAGAATTATTATCAAATTTTGCACAAATACGTAATAATAGAATAATCCACAAATTTCATATGTTTTTGGTAATGCTTTGAGAGAGATATATGAGACTTCCATCCTTAATATTTTAAATAAATTAAAGAAAATTTCTTTGTATTTTTTTACAATCGCGATACTCACAATCATTTGTGTCAATATGTTTCAAATGCAAAGAGGAAAAATTTTTAACTATTAGATTTTATATTTTATTTTGTAATGTGTTCATTTTCTGCGAAGCGCACAAGCGAGAGTTTATGTCTTCTCCCTCATAAAGAGCAACAGTTAATGAAAGACCGTTTCTGTGAGGGGCATAGCGAGATTCGAAATAATTTTGAAGGATTGCCATTTGATATCAGCGTACGATTGATATTCCCGATTCCGTCGCGATAACGCCGGTTTAACGCCGGGGATCCACATCCAGTGGATCATTAATAAAGCGAGTGATTTTATAGTTTCTGAAGATCAAAACACGTACCAAGTAGGTAAGAAATGAGTCAAAATACAAAAGTGACGCGGGAAATGCGAGACAGAAGCAAAGAGATGTTAAGAGTTTCCGAGGAGCCTCCATCAGAATGGCATAAGTGTTGTATATTTACATTGGCGTTACAAGCTCACACCTGGACACAAGAATAGCGCTGTTTCTTCTTCTTCTTCTTTTTCTTCCCCGAAGCATTTTCTCGCACCATACGTCGGATCTGTTTGACAAAAGCTATATTTCTATCCTACTGCATTAATACAATTATTTCGGTAATTGTGCGGCTTTTCTATGGATGACAACGGTTTTAAAATAGCAGGGTGACACCTTATTCTTATCAATATTCCCGAGACCAATAAATCATTATTTATGTGACGATAAAATAAGATGTTGTCTATATAGTGATAAATACTTCACACAGATTTTCTAAAAAACAAATTTTATAAGTTACTACCATTTTTCTCATGATTGACATGCAATTATTCTACTTGTCTCTCTTCCATAATAACATATATTGTACTTCAAATAACATATATTTCAAATAATAACATATATTTCAAATAATCTCTGAAGTATCCGAGATGTATCTGTTGCAATTTCTAAATTAAATTTTAAAAAAATATAAGTATTTTTAGAATTTTATACAAGATAAAATCTATAAAAATTTCGGAGCTACATAATATATCCAAATTTTATTTTTTTTTTGTACAAAAAGAGTGTGATCTAAAATCACATCGAAAAGAGGGCTTGCAGAGTGGTTTACATCCGTCGAACAATACGGATTGTCGTTCGTGTTCGACAGCCGAGTGACATAAAGTCGGTATGTGTGCAGATGGTGGCTGTAAGAGGTTGGTCTAAAAAAATAAAGCAGCCGGAGATGTTTGTGTTTCCACGCGAGATGGGTGATTCTTAAATGATGAAGAACAACTGGAACAACTTATATTTCGAAACAATATTACATGGAATAGGAAATGATAGAAAATGCCTTCTTTATGGGGAAAAGAGTCTACGATAGATAAGAATGAGTAATTCCAAAGGACATATCTGATAAGCGATCTATCTGATAATACGTTGATATCGTACATTTTTTATGATTAAACGAGCTTGGAAAAACTCGGATAAACGATTGACTCGGACACACAACACACACACACACACACATAGATCCGATTTCACCAATGTAAGATTACCTTAAACTCATTTAAATTACTCTTTATCGTTTTCTAATTTTAAAAATTAGAAAAAGGATTTTATATTAATGGACTGGTATTTCGTTACTTATTATATATCAAATAAAACAAAATTAATTTTTAAAATACATTTTTCATGAAAAAGTTTACAGGATAATAATTTTTCATTATATAACAAAAGATTTTAAAAATTATATATTTGAAGAGTAATTTGTTCACACATTTCATTCAGTGTGTGTGTTTAGTTTTGTCTGTTATACATAATTTTCTATTCTCATTGTCATCGTTGTTTCATCTTCATCCGTAGCTGTATTTATCAAATAATTAATAGATCATCTTATTCAGATTTCCATGAGTTCAATTAGAATAATGCTTTATATATTTTTTTATAATCATAATCATAAAAATTTTTCGATAAATATAGGCAATACATGCAGAGACTATTGCAGGTATATCATAATGTATATCGTAACTTTTTAATTTTGGTTTAAATTAAAAGCCTCAATTAAATTGGTTAATTCTAAAATTTAATACATAATTTAAAAATTAATATACTTATATCTATATATATATATATATATGGGTCATTCTCCGTCAACCGATGAACCCGCCTACCCAAAATTGGTTTCCATAAAAATAATCGAGTAAAGGCTTAAAATTCGTAAAAAAATAAGGGCTAACAAATGCCGTGTGCAGATTTTTACTACACAAAATGGCCGACACAATATGGCGGCCAAAAGGTAGAATTCGAATTATAACACTTTTTCATCACAAAGGAAACATTCATTTAGGGTGTTTTTGGGATCGCTGATTACGAATCCATCATCAGATTTTCAAAATTCAAAATGGCGGATTCA
>NW_017305843.1:424612-425952 GCF_001594115.1 Trachymyrmex septentrionalis | reverse complement strand
ATCTTTTTGGCTTTATATTTTTTACTTTAATAAGAAACAATTTAACAATTAAATTAAAGTGTTGACGTATAATATTCATTTTGATTCTAAAATTATTGTTTTTTTCAAATACATAATTATTCAATAATATCAATATTTCAATATTATCAATAATTATATTAAATTATTTCATATATTATTCAAGCTTAGAGATTATATAGAACAGATAAGCACAGTCTTGCATGTGGTCCGAAAATATAATTTTTATGCGTAAAATCCGTATCAGATTACAGATTGAGATTCAGATTGAATTTAATTTATCAGAAAAAAACAAATAATTTAGTTTAATAAATTTTAATTTAATAAACTTTATTTTAATTAGTCAAATTTAATTCCAATCTCTATAATAATCTGATATAAACATACGCGTACACGTTCTATGTGTAAAAACCATAACGATAGAATTAATTAATTTCCATATTATATTCTTTCCTAAAGAAAAAGCATAAGATTATTGATTAAATGCAATAATTTTCATAGAACGTTCTACAAAAATCATATGCAATATTACGATATCGCAGATGATTTTTATCGCATATATATTATATACTTTTATATTGAAAATCCTTCGCCAAGATTAAAGTATACGCATTAATATATGTTTGCATGCAGTTCGGAATTTATGCTGAGAACAACAAAATTTTTCAAATGTTGATCCTTTTACTATTTCTTAGTCCAAAATGACGTCCAAAGTTGTCAAGTTGCGGTGACATTTACGTGATATAAAAGCTTTACAATCTGTACTTATGAAATTGAAGGCTACAGACTAGTAGCTCTATGTAATAGATTAAAATTATATAAAATTATACAGAGTGTTTAAAAAATGACCAAACTTTAAAAGCACAATTCACTTATTTTGTAAGGATGAAAAAAAATCATATAAACATTGGTTCGGAAATGCTTTCTTTCCAAGTTATAAACATTTTTTTATTTTATACTTATACCTATATTTATATTTATATTTTATTTTATACTTATATCTATATTTTCATTACAGAAATTGCTGGAAATGATTTCTTCCTCATCGATGCATGCTTCGCATCGACATCGCATGAATTGTCGAAGACGTTCAAAAATTCTCGGAGTATTTTTTCACACGCAGCGATAATACAATTGATACTTCTGTACCATACATGTAATACTTTTATTGCTATTGTGGAAGTACTCCGAAATCATATTATCGCTGCGTGCGAAAAAATACGAAATACTCCGAGAATTTTTGAATAAAAATATAGATTTAAGTATAAAATAAAAAATAGATACAAGTATAAAATAAAATATAGATATAAATATAAAATAAA
>NW_017305843.1:413080-424473 GCF_001594115.1 Trachymyrmex septentrionalis | reverse complement strand
CTTACTGATTCTTCTACTATACAATAATTATCTTTTTTCATAAAACATTTAAAATAAATTTCCTGATTTTTTATAATTTCGGAAATATTGGTCCATGGGGAAATCAGCTATAAAAATTTTGGACCGACAAGCACGCAATTTTATTCCCAATGATATAAATGGTTGTATTTATATACTACAAAAATGAATACTTATATATTAATGAATTAATACTTATCGAACAATTATTTATTAATAATGAATTTCTTTTTATACATATAGAAATTTAATTTTGATAATCTTGTATCTAACATACGTATATGTGCAGACGGACAGTAATGGATCCCAATAATTCTGATTGGTTGATTCTCATTCTCTATTACTTTTCCGAGATTCTGTTTTTCGAAATTCCAACTGTCATGGGACAACACCCTTAAGTTGTTGTTTTACATCTAATAAACAACAAAGATAGAATGACAGAAGTAGCGCTAATAGCTCACCCTGAACGCACTACACCGAGAGAATTTTTTCTTTTAGAGTTTTTTCTTTTAGAGTTTCATCTTGAAAATATATGATAGTCGTGGAACAACATTGTATTTCCAAAAATTTTAATGTAAATCTCCCTCATTTATTAATAAAACTACAATAAAGAATAAAATAAGTTTGATTAATTTTACTGAAGTGCATAGTAAAAATCTTCAAAATATTGTATTACCGCAACTATCATATTTTCAGGGTAAAATTTAAAACAAAATTCTTTCTGGGCATTAGTCGATGAGTGTACGTACAAACTCCGTATATTTGTAAGGACGGAAGTTGTCGTAATTCTAATACGGCACAGCCCCAGGCGGCAGCACCGTGTTGTCTTCACCACTCTCCACCACGGATTGTTGTCGATGAATGTTTATGAACGTTTACGAAATGAAGAGAAATTGAGAGAAATAGTTAAGTTGTACCTTCCGAGGAGGTTAAAACTAGATCACAAGATCGATTTAACGCATGGTACTATGACCCGATAAAAGGGTCGAAAATTCTTTCAGAGGTCTGTAAGAAGAAAAAAAGAACGCTTACAAAATGTAACGAGTTTCGTAACTTCACTTAATCATAAACGAAAAGTCTAGAACAGTCTAGAAAAGTTTTGTTTGTGAAGTTTGTGTTAAGATATGTTAAACAATTGGAAAGTGACCCATGGTCTATTCTACTTGCTTGCTTGCTTTTTTACACTTTTAACATTTAATGAGATAGATGTATATTTGGCGCTGAAAAGAGAGAAAACGAAGATGCTGAGTGTGAAAAGTGTAAGCAAGTCGAACAGACCTAATTTTATTAATATAAAATTTTTAAGAATCAATTTGCAAAATCAGCTCTCTACAAGCTTTTCCAGCAATATAAAAAAGATTTCCCCAAAAGATTTCATAAGGAAATATTATTCCTTCGAGAAGAAAAACCAGCATAAATGATCTAGATGATTTAGACACTTATGTATACATTTCATTGTGCTAAAATTATGGCTAAAATATTACATGAATCGCATTTTAATTGCAATATTAATTAGTAAAAGCTCTTAAAGGCACAGAGCGATTTTCTGGGGAAAAAGCTCTTAGGGTTTTGCAAATTGATTCTTAAAAATATTTTAATAATAAAATTATATGCACTTTATCTTTATATAGTATACATCAGATGAGATATCAGAATAAATTTCTATTTTATCTTTTTCCCTAAAAAATCGCTCTATGCGAGCATTTAAGAGCTTTTACTGATTAAAAATATCGCAATTAAAATGCGATTCATGTAATATTTTAGCCTTAATTTTAGCATAATGAAATGTATACAAAGTGTAGATCTAGATTAGTTATGCTGATTTTTCTTCTCGAAGGAATAATATTTCATTATGTAACCTTTTGGGATTTCTTGTTTATATTGCTGGGGAGGCTCGTACAGAGCCGATTTTGCAAATTGATTCCTAAAAATTTTTTATTAATAAAATTGGGTCTGTTTTACTGTTGCGGAATTTTGTAAACGGCAGCTCTAAGGCCTGGTTGCACCAACGTTACCTTGGCCCGGTCTCACCAACTCCAATTAAGCTAATTAGTCAATTAAATGTCAACCGTGATTGGTCAATTCTACTAAACAGCAAATGTAATTGGTCAGTCCCAATGTAACAATCGACCGATTAGATTAATTGAAGTTGGTGAGACCAGTTCTTTGACTTTAGGCGAGACTTAAAACTCTATCTGCCTTGTTTTGAAACCAAAAAAAGACGGAGACAAAGAGTTTTAAGCCTCGCTCAAAGCCGGCTGTAGTCCAGTGCGATGTTGTCGACAAACATCGCGATGATTTGCAAACGGCATAAGAGGATTTTAAGGTCATGGCACACACCTTCCGTAACAGTAAAGCCCATGGCACATACAAAAACGTAAGGTCGTAACATGTAAGCAGTAAGGAAATCGTAAGATTGGATTTTCTACTGGCCTTATGCTTAGTTCAGATTGGACACAGCACGCATCAAACAGCGGAGCAACAGCCAACCAATGAGGCGATATTTTTTACGCTACTGTAATATCGCTTCGCTGATTGGTTGCTGCTCCGCTGCTTGACGCTTGCTGCGTCCAGTCTGAATTAGGCATTACGATCTCTACCGTGATTGGGCAATTTGCTTACTGATTACGTCTTACGGTCTTACGTTTTTGTATGTGCCATGGGCTTAATCATAAGACGTAAGAATCAGCCAATTAGAATTAAGAATTTAAAAGAATTTTTTATTGTGATTGGCTCATTCTTATTGTATGTATCCTAAGGTGCATTTTTACGAGCTACTCAAACTGGCCGCAAACTTTTTAGCGACAAAAAAATCACGTGATGACTTTTGTCGCAAAACTATTAGAACGACAATTTTATACATGAAAGAGAGCAAAAAGCGTTAAATTTGACATTTGAGCGACAAATTCGATTGTTGTTTGTATTTTTCATATATCATTTACAATATTAATATGTTGAATTAAACAGTTTTATTAGATTATTTCGATTGCATCGAATCCTCTATCTGGAGCAGCTATAAAAAAAAAGAATAAATTAGTATTACAATTAAACTAATCAAGACTCCTTATAAATAAAAGAAAGGATACGGACAGAAGGAGTCAAGCGCAGAAGACGTCGCACAAATATTATACTCGTTTTTATGAAGTATGAAACTTCTTTATTCATTTAAAACGCGCTTACATGTTTCGACTCACTTTTGAGCCCTCCTCAAAGACAACACAAACTAACATAAATAAACTGTGAATAAAAAATTATCCTATTATGGTGAGAATAAATTAGATTATTATATCGCAGTTAATGATGGTCAACACGGTCGATACAATATGCCAGCACTGTCAATAGCGTTTGAACGTTTGACGCCTGTAGTTGAACTGTTCAAACTTTTAATCACTGGATAATGAGCGACAAATTTGTCGCTCCAATTGCTTATTTTAGAGTACATGAAAATGTATCTTCGTGGTTATTGTATGCCTTAACTACATATAACAATGCGAAGAAATAGCAATAGTGATAGAAATAATACGATTTGTATATTCCAGTGTATCTGATTTCTGATAGGTTGAAATGTTATTCCTATCACTGTCGCTATTCCTTCGCATTGTGTTTAAGGCTTACGGAAAGTGTGTGCCATGGCCTTTAGGTACATGCAGAGAGAAATCTGAGAGAGGACATAATGGCTCAAAATCTGTAACCGCAAAATGCTGCCGCGCATTATCATTCTCTAAAGAAATGGGTGTTAACAACATCATCCACTTTTTTGTGGTTCTCCTGATGGAAATAGATAGAAATTGCTAAAATAATTAAAATCTATTAAAATAATAAAGATTTCAACGATTTCAGCAATTTATTTCCATTATTTCAGCACTTCAAAAAGATGGATATTGTTGAATAGTTTATATCTACTTCTTTAGAGGGCAGTAGTGCGCGGTAGCATTTTGCAGTTACAGATTTTGGGTCGTCATGTCCTCTTTCAGGTTTCTCTCTGCACTCTAGACACAGTTATTCAGATCTAATTATTATAATCTGAATGCAAATCTGTTTTGCAAGAATATGGTCAACTCAGAGGCTTGCGGGGACCTCCGCCAAGATATCAACCATGTAATTTTTTACTGCTCTATCGTTTCTCCTAAGTCAGCCAAACTCACTTATTCATTTATTGATAAAACTTTCCCGAACACTCCTACAGATATCTTTTTCTTATTAAAGAATTTTCTATCAAAATGTGCCGCCTTTCTCCAAAGCCACCAATTACCGCATTTGAACTTCTCCCGCCAGGCCTGTATCTCGCGGGCGCTCTCGGAGGAAGGTAATAAAACAGTGATACCAATGTAGTACTTACATGTTACGATTTAGTTCTCGCTACTCGCCGCTTGGGTCGGCTATCTTGTTATTAACCGTATCGACTCCATGGAGTCGGGGTCATTCATCTAGCAAAGAAGTAAGTAGACACATCTATCAAAGCACAACCTTTATAGATCTATTGACTTTATTCATGCAACTCGAAACGCATCTTGATGTTTGAACTTCCCAGAACTCCGTTTTTAGGTTTACTTGATAGTTACTTAATATTTGTGATTTTAGAAGAACAATTGCGAGATTGCGTTAACAATGACATCGCTTTTAAAGACGATTAATGGGTTTCAACTTTTTCACAAATGCTTGAAACAAAGGTATATCACAGTTGTTTTGTTATATTTTGTATGTAGGTGCAGAATATATTTCATATTATATATTTTACTTTATACACGTGCTGTAGTATACATATATCTGGTATTGCATTAAAATTGCATGTTTCTGAAATAAAAAATACTGTATGATATAAATTCTTGTAAATTTTTTTATATAAGCAGAAATACGATTTAAAAATGCAATCCTTTAATGATTTTCTTGATGTGTCATTTTCAGCTTGTAAGTATTATGAACTGTAATAAAATATAATGTTATTAAAGCTTTCATAATATTTACAAATGGTAAAATACAAGTATAAAATAATTAAAATAAGATGTGTAAATAAAAGAATTTAGTTGTACTTTATAAAAAAAAAATGAAAAGCCAGAGATAATATTTTATTAATATACTCATACATATATTTATATAGAATATTAATGTTATAAATATATAGATTTACATACATGGATGAAAGCAATAGTCATTTTTTTAAACTTACTGATTTGAAGTAATTTATGCAGTTTACTAAATATGTAAGAAAATCTTTGTTTGAAATCATAATTAAGTAATTTATACCATTATAGTTTTACTCCTATATATATGTGTGTGTGTGTGTGTGTGTGTGTGTGTGTGTACGCTTTATAACATTTTATACGTTTGTAAACTTGCAGTATTAATATATCTGTTCCAAAACGAGAAAAATATATACCTAAACCTAGATATCGTCATCCAGAGTGGCTTCCAAAACCACAACGTGTTGTATGTAATTTTAGCATATAAATAATTTATTCTTATCTTGATGTAATACTCAAATATGAGAATAGCATAAAATGCTTTTATTATAGTTGTATGATGAACAGCTAACAAAAGATAATAAGCAGTTTCTTGATGAAGTGGTTCAAGACAAATATGACCTATCCACTGTCGGATTTGGAACAAAATTTTCTCCTTTGAAAATAGATCTAATTGAACCTACTGTACAGTGGAAGCAAGGTATGAAACGTACTGGTTTAATCGCCAAGAAAATAGGAGCGTATCCATTGTGGTTAAAAAATGGAAAAAAAGTTAGCTCGACATTACTTCAGGTAAATAGAGCAGCCTTTAACAAGCACCTCTACTATCATCTTAATTTTTATTTTACTCTATATACACACACATATGTATATAAAATTATGTTCTATATTTTAATTTAGGTTGTTGATAATGAAATAGTAAAATATATACCACCAGAAAAATTTTTTCCAGTAAAAAGTAAAAAACCTGCAATACAAATAAAAAACAGATGCGGATGTCTTGTAGTAGGAGCAGAAAATATAGATCCACAATTAGTATGTAATTAAAAAAACTACATGCGATAATTTCTTTATACCATGTGAAATTGAAAGTATCTTTTTATATAGGTTACTAAAGAATATTACAATATTTTTAATGATGCTGGAGTTACACCAAAACGTATATTAAGAAGATTTATAGTATCTCCAGAAGCAGCGTTGCAACCAGGAACTCCTTTATTTGCTACACATTTTAAACCAGGAGAAATTGTCGATATCCGCGGAAAAACGTAAATAATTATTGTCTTGTTATATTATTGTTATATGTATTATTTTATGAAAAAAAAAATAGAATGATCATATATTAATTTTATTATTTACGAAAAATTGAAACGTTAATTTCTTTAGGATTGACCAAGGGTTCCAAGGTGTCATGAAACGATGGGGCTTTAAAGGAATGCCTGCCAGTCATGGCGTAACCAAAACTCACAGAAGACCTGGAAACATCGGGTCGGGTGGCCAGAAAAGCCGAGTCATGCCTGGCACTAAAATGCCTGGACATATGGGTAATAGATGGCGTATTATTAGAGGTGTTCAGGTAAGTAAATTATATCTCTAATTAAAAAAATATTAGGTTGAGTAAAAAGTCATCGCGTATTTTTTAGCTCAAAGTTGTATATACAATATCTTCGTCAATAATGAATGAAATTCACATTTAAAAAAAGGGTTTTAAAGCTTGAAATCTCTACTTTTAAAAGCTTATCACATTTTTTAAGTTTATATGAGTTTGATAATTTTTACATACCAAAAACTACGAGCTGAAAAAGACGAAAAATTTTCTTCTCACTTTGTGGATTTGTAACGTGTCCAAAACGAATTTGAGAAAATTTTCGATTACCTATCGTGAAAGCTTGATACTTTCCCTACAAAATCGTTTTTTTTTAAATATTCCTACGACTTTTGATTACTGAGTTATCGCGGATTAAATAAAAGAATTATTTTGACTTTAATTGCTCATAACTCCATTAAAAATTGTCGTATCGTATAATTTAAAAAAGATATTTTTAAAGCTGAAATTTTACTCTATTAAGATATATTTATATTGTTGATAAGTAATTGCGGTTTTTACTGATAGATGTCTTTTAAAAAAAACGCGATGACTTTTTACTTAACCTAATATATTTAAAAAACAAGAAATGTTATTTATATCTCAAAATTTGAGATTAAAAGTTTTGTTTTAGAAGTTCATTACTATAGTTTACTACTCTTTCTTTTGATAATGTGATTTGTTTTATAGATTTTACGAATAAATACCAAGTATAATGTGATTTGGGTTCTGGGACACAATATACCTGGAGAAATTAATACTTATTGTTATATATATGATACATTGCTTCCTCGGAGGCAACCTACAACAGCGCCAAATTTTCCTACGTATTTACCAAGTATCACAGAGGAGTCGCTTCCAGAGGAACTGTATGCAGATAATGTACACTCATTTGCAGATCCCACGATAGAATTTAAAGAAGAACCTTAATTATGTATATCTGTACATTAAATTAAAAAATGTATAATTGCAAAATCATTTACAGAGTTTACATCCTTTTTTTCAAATAGTAGTTACATAGTAACTAAGAATTAATACAGAGACAAATTTGATTTCCAACTTCATACTAATAAATCAAAATAAAATCATCGAATGATGGTCGAAGTTGTACCGAATTTCCGTTGAAATTTTATTGGTTGTCTGCTCCTTACAGAAATATCCATACTTATCAATTATGCTAGCAAAGAGTAGTCAATTGATTCATTTATTTAGTAATCAATATTATTATAAATTTAACATGCCTAAAATATACACGAATTATTTTATAAAAGTAATATCGCTAACCAAGACTCGTCCTGAGTTAGAGTGGAGAGCAGCATGATCAAGCACGATAGATCCTTTTTTTTCCATTAACTTAACATCTTATTGTGAAGTTATTCGACTTCTAGAATAATTTACTCACATACGTTATGTAATTAGCTGCGCTCAGCTAAAGACTGCTAATATGCGTTTATCATATATTATAAAAGAATAAAGGTAACATACATGATAAGAAAAGGGAAAGAAAAAAAATCAAAATTCAATGCTCAATTTGGTGATTACCAACTCCTTCATTCCATAACTAGCTTTCTTCCTTTGCTTTGTTCTAATTTTCCGAATACGGAAAAGTCGATAAATCACACTGTATGTTTGTAAGAACAAACGCAATAATTCATTGATTCAATAGCAGTAAGTTCATATTGCTATGCTTTCATTGGAATAGGAAGGAGATGTAGAAATAGGAAAGAGAAAGCAAGATGGCTCCGTGTTGGAGTTTGTCGGGGGACGGCACGATCGGATAAGAAATGGAGACCCTCTCAGAATTTAAAACCTTCACTCGGAATACTCGTCGTCTGATCGAACTCAAAAGCTCCTTCGTGCGATGTCAATGGTGCATCATCCGCCTAAAATCAATAAGATAATTATATAAAATTCATGTTAATGTTATTAAGAGCTATGTCTCACCTCTTCTGAAAAATATTGCTCAATAATGTCGTATGCTAATTTGTAAATATCTACATTTTCATGGTTTTGTAATGCCTCAATCTTATCCAAACCTTTAAATAAAAAAATATAATACATATAAACACACGTATATATTCGTCTTATTATTAAATTTGTTACACTTCATTCATATATGTATATGGAAAAAAAACAAATCTATTAAAATAATAAAGCACATTTACCAGAACATTCCTCAATCATGTTAGCCAAATGTTCAACTTGCGATCCAGCAAGTTTAAGCATATTATGAATTCCATCCAATACCACCTGTACAACTTGAGTATCTTTACAAGACAAAAGATCACAAAATGGACCAATAACACCCTCTTGTATAAGTCGTGCAACTTGATCTCTATTACCACTTATCGTAAGGTTACTAATAGCCCATGCTGCTTCCTTTTGAGTTTGAAATTCACCCTATAAAAACAAAGTGTAAATAACATTGCATATGTAACAATATATAGTTGTAGTAATAACACTTCATTTATTTATATAAGGCGATATATTTACCTTTGCTAAATTACGAATAATGAGTGGTAACAGTCCTGCGTCTATAACTGCTTGTACTTGAGATTGATTACCGGCAGTAATATTTGAGAGAAACCAGACTGCTTCTTTACAAATTTTTTCTTTTGGATGAGTCAATAAATTTGGAAAATGCGAAAGTGCATCACAATTTAAAACAGTTTGTGTTTGCTCATCCGTACCAGTCACAATATTGCCGACGGCTCTGAGGGCAGCAGTCTGCACTTTGACTTCTTTGTGTGAAAGAAGTGGTATTAAACGGGGTACAACACCACTGTCTATAACCATTTGGATTTGCTGATTACCACCATCAGTCAAATAACTCAAGGCCCATACAGTGTCAACAAGAATCTAAAAAATTGTAAGAATTAATAATAATATTTTATATCAGCAAAAAATGAAGTAATTAAAATAAATAAGTACTTTATTTATTAAAAAATGCAATGGAAAAATAGTTCTATAAAATAAATGATAATTTTTAGTTTTTTTTAGATTAAAAGATAGACCAGTTTCACTATAATTAAATTATTAGCAACAAGTTTATATTACAGAATCTTCCTTTATTATAAATAAAATATTTTTTTAATATTTGTATAATCCTAATACTTACATTAACATCATTATGATGAATAAGCATATTTAGGGCAGGTAAAATCTCATTTATTGTTTGAACTGGCGGTGGTGGATCTTTATTCCTACATAAGTTTACAATAACCCACGTTACGTTACGTAGAAATGTAATAGGTATATCTGGTTTAATAAATGTTAGCAGTGGTTTTACAACACCAAGCTTAATAACATAGTCTCTAGGTACTGGACCATCTCCAATAATGTTACCTATAATAAATAAAAAAATATGTAACACAAATTCCTTTATTATAATACTTAGATTTTATCATGTAGTTAAGAATTAGTAACATATTTTTAAAAAACATATGCATCCTAACTTATATTTTTATTAAATAATTATGTGTCATACCTAAGGCCCATACTGCTTGTTCACATACGTTTTGTTGACTTGAAAGCAACAAATGTAAAAATAGTGGTACTGCACCAGCTTGCACTACAGCTTGTGTTTGGGCCGATGTGCCACTTGCAATATTTGTTAAAGCCCAGGCTGCTTCAAATTGTAATGATGGACTAAAACATTATATTAATAAAATAATTCTATAAACGTTCTATAGTCATAAAGATAGAGTTTAATGCACGCTCACACAAACATAAATTTAAAAAAATATTTCCAAAATTATAAAAAATAAGTAATATGATAAAGATATCTAAAAACATAAGAAACATATAACTTACTTTCACAAAAAATTTTTCTTACTTGTTATGTTGTTCAAGACAATGCACTAAGATTGGTAAAATACCACTATCTATCAACGGATCAATGGGTGGATTACGATCTGACGATAATAATTTCCTTGCTGATTGTACAGCTTGCAATTGTATTGTTGGATCTAAGCTACCTGCCTTTGCTACCAACTCTTCCAAATTAATTTTCGAAAGCTGTTTATCAATGTCATCTTCATCTACATAAAAAATAATATACATTGTAATATTCCAACTTACTTTATGTTGCTTATATTAAAATTGCATAAAAAGAGAAACTTTAGTTTTTAATGTTACCTGTTGAATCTGTGATAGGTACGTTTCTTCTTTTTTGTAAAGTTTCTTCTCGCTTATTTTTACGTAGTTCTACTGTAACTTCATTACGTCTTCTTCTCATTTCCTATAAATATTAATTTTAAGTTATACAATTGTAATATATCAGTTAACATATCAGTTTTCAAAAAATGACTAATTCAATTCACAAGTTCTTAACATGATTCCAAAATACTGGAGTAATAACAAAATTACAACAATAAAAGAATAAGTAGTGTACAATTATATTCTATATGACTTTTTTATTAATCGTTTTTTAAAAATAATTTTATAATGTAGTATGTACATGCAAATTATAAGAATTATATGAACGTTTCTACTCTTTTAAATTATATATCTAATTTTTTAAATCTTAATATATATTATTCATAATATATATTAAATTATAAAATTGTTATAAAATTTCTTTACCGAGATGAATAAAAATCAAATATGAGAAAAACAGGTTCAAATTGTAGAAATAAAATTTTTCATAATAAATTCTTTACAGGTTTCAAAATATTAGTAGCATCAAATCAAAGATCTAAATTAATTTGGAGGTTTATTATTATTTCAATTATTATTTCAGTTAGATTGTGTTGTCCAAAAGTAATCGATGCACAGTCATATATCTGAGATAAATTTATTTAAAATATAAATAATACATATAAATCTAT
>NW_017305843.1:378181-412905 GCF_001594115.1 Trachymyrmex septentrionalis | reverse complement strand
TATATATATATATATATATATATATATAACTTAATAAAATAATATTATCAAACTATTATGATGCATAATGATTACATATAATATGAAATTTGAATATAATTATAAAAATGAAATAGCAAACAAACCAATAAATTATAAAAGAAATAACAAGTAAAACAAGAGAAAAGACAAGAGACGATAAAATGAGAAAAAAAGTAAGAGACAGAAAAGGAAGAAAAAATGAAGGAATAAAGTGGTAATGTGAGAAATATAAAAGATGGAAAGAAAGATAATAGATACAAAAAGGATAAAAAAAAAAACAAGAGGAAAACAGATACGGAAGGGATAGGGAAAAATCTAGAGGAAGATGAAATAATTCGCACGTATAAACGCATGCACGAGTTCAAAGAAGAGAGAGAGAGGGGGGGGAGTGGTATCGTGCAGGATGGCGAATCGTAAGAACGTCTCGTACCAGTGAAAAATTTTCATCACACGAGAAACTCGGTTATTTCCTTGTGAAGAGGCAACAATGATTCACTCACCTCCTGGTCTTTGCCTTTGTTCTTAAACACCATCATTCGGTTCTTGTTCAGCATTGCCTCGGCCGCCATTTTTTCAATAACCAATTTCTGTGCTCGCGTAAATCAATGTGTGCCGGCACGCGGCTGTTCGTTGAACGTTATCGTGAAATGTATATCGCGTAGTCGAGTAAATTCTTGACCGCTCCTAAGTGCCTGGTTGTGCTACGTTACCTGTTCCACGACCTATTCCAGTCTATATCGACTGAATTGCACTCCGACCCGACGAGTCACTCGATGCGGTGTACATACGTAGATACATGCGTCAATATGCAGTATCATATATTAACGCTCGATCGCGTAATAATTAACACCGTCGTGTAATACAACACAGCTCTGAATCTTTCGTGGCTCGCAAGCTCCTTTTTTCCCACGATTAGGACCAACGACCAACTGTAATTGGCGAGCAGGCGGAACGCCGAACAGGAACAGATCACGAATGTTTCTTAGCGTTCCCAAAAGAGCGCGAAAGGACGTCGGCGATTGTCACGAAACAAGAACAATGTGCTCCGAAACGCTACATTTATTGCCTAAAGGTACATCTTCACGTGCTGCTAAATTAAAATGTTGTTCGTTTTGTTTCTCGGAAATTGCTCGGGATCGCTCCGAATGAACCCAGCGTACTTGAAATGTCGGATTCACACTATGTACGACATCCGTCATATGACGTCCGATATTCATCGTAACAATGAATATCAGATGTCGTATGACGGATGTCGTACGAATTCTACATTTCAAGTACGCTGGATTCATTCCAAGGTCACCAAACTGCCATGGTTTTTCTGTTACCAATATTTGTGGCACCCTCATAGCTATGGCACAGGAAATGAGGAATTAACATTCAATATGGCATTGTTTTCGATCGGAATTTTTATCACCTTATTTGCTACTGTTTGCTACGTGTTGCTTGGTGTTGCTACGTTTGGTCAGAGCACTTCCGAAAATTTAAAAGATTTTAATAGCATTTTTGTTTGCGCATAGCAGTTGTGTTTCCGCAGCTACGGTGGAAATTTTATTATTGGAAACCGTGTTTTTGTGGCTACGTGTAGTATACATTTTGTGCACGAAGTAGTAGATTTTGCTACGAGATCGACGCCGAGTTACACCGGTAAAAGCGTACAGACATTAGATACAGATAGTCTGAATGATTTCTACGGAGTCGCGTGATCATTTTTATAAAATATTTTTTGATAAAGAAATAAAAATCTTATTAGATTTCTATTAGATTTGATCATATTATAATGAGTATAAATGTAACGAATCGTATAATATAATGATATCGTACATATAATAATATTGTACAATTGTAATAAATGTACTGCATATAATTATGTACAATATGCTTATATTTAATATATTTATTATATTTTGCAAGTGAAATTGTGTACTTTTTATTATTTAAAAAAACAGTATGACGGCGTTAAGTTTATAAATTAAATTTTCGATAAAAACTTTTGTTTTTATTAAAACATATAATTGTCACCAGCTTACACAGCCCTCGACTGAGTATAGACACCGATGAGATACTATTAAAGATCGTAACATCCTTACGAGAATTGTTGTCCTTGTGAATATTGAAGTAATTAAGAGTTAAAAACTGAAAATATTGTACTAATTTTATGATTTATTAGTTTAGTGGACATATTTATGCATTTAGGACTCAATAATACTCGATTTTTCTTTAAAATTGTGATTTTAGTGCTATCATTAAAGTTTTATTATCAACAGAGATGATAACTGCAGTGAAAAAATTGTAATTTTTCTGCAATATATAAAATATTATAGCTTTACAAGAATGCATATTTATTTATGGAACATTATATAATAAAAAATCATGAATTTAATAATGTATGAATCAAATATTTATGTTAATAATAGAAAATTTATATCAATTGTCGATTATATCAATTTACATTCTTTAATTACCTCTGGATCCTTGGAGCCCTTTTTATACCGCTGAAAATTTATCCAGGGTTGACAGTCTTTAATAATATCTCGTCGATGGTAGTCAGCTGTGTAGTGCAGATTGTGTCGACCATAACTGACAATTGGGATGCAACTTGTGTCGCGGTGTGCACGAAAGTGTCTAGGGATATTACAATTGGAAAGCACCCAGAGTGTCACTCTGTAAGGTGCATTTTCATGAGCTGTTCAAACTGGCCATTTCAGCGAAAAAAAGGTCACGTGATGACTTTTGTCGCAAAGCTATTAGCCCGGATCCTCATACAGCAACAGCGCTTTGACACAGAGCACTGATTGGTGAAAAGTCTATTGTGAAGTAAAATTTATCTCCATTATCCCATTAATTTTTCACTAATCAGCGTTCGGTGTCAAAGCGCTGTTACCCGTACGAGGATCCGGGCTTAGGCCCGGTTGCACTAACGTTACTTTAATTTTAAGCAAAGCTTAAAACTCTCTCTATCTCGTTTTAAACCCAAAAAGAGACAAGGACAAAGAGGCTGACATCCAAAATAAGCTGAAATCTAACCATTATAACTCGAATTATAGTCTGCATCGAAAAAATATGTTAAATACTCCAACTTTCCTTGTCCATGCGGAAACCCCAGACAGGATACCAACCACGCGTGATCTTCTATTATCCCTATACTAGAATCAAATTTCCTTGTGTAGATATCTAAAGAAAACTTTTCTGCTTTATCCCATTAATATATTTCCCATGTTGAAGAATCCTCCGGTTAAACTCTGCAGACTTCTCTTCTCCTTCTTTAAGGCTATACGTCTGTCCATTTAGAAGGCTGCTGTCTCCTCTCCTCACTCCTTTGGTTGATTCTACCGTCCCCGAGGGAAAAGAGGTAGTAGTACTAGTACTACTTTTGGTATTGCCTGTGGAAGGTTGGAGGTATCTGGGATACGACTGGCCAAATAAATCTTGTTAAGAGAATCAGCCAATTAAAAACGAAGAAGAAGAAGGTTTAAACGCGAGAGCTTTACGCGCGAGGCGCATACTGATCGGACGCATTCACACGTTCATAAAAACACATTTCTTCTTATTTTTCCCTTCTATTACACTCTTTGTCTTTCACATACTTTAAATATGATAATAATTTTATCTACGCTATACCATTTATTACATATTTATGAAAAGTTTTATGAGAAACGCGATCGCGCTTCTTAGCAGTCAAAGAGTTGTGAATATAAAACAAAAACGTAAGCCAAATACACTTGAAAAGCTTATCATTATCTTAATTATAAAATTATTATTACCTTGTAGATGTTCAATGATTCTATTTTGCTTTAGTTTCTTGAAACGCATTTTGCGTTAACACACTTTAACATCCTTCAACATTTTCCTACTATACTCACTTTAATGCGGGATCTACAATAGAAGTCGTAGTGGTCACAGAATCTTAAGTCATAGAAAATTAATCAATTATAGTCGATATTATTCTTCTCATATTTGACTGTGATTGATTAATTTTCTACAACTTAAGACTCTACAACTACTATGACTTCTATTGTAGACTTCGCATTATATTCAACTGTGATTGGTCAATTTTCTATGACTTGACCCTACAATCGCTGCGACTTCTATTGGGTGTTCTCTTTTTACCGGCAGTGCAATCATTATGACGTCACAGCAGTGCATTGTCATTCCAGCCGTTCCAAAATTACTGTGGTATTGCTAGCACTACTGTAATATCGTATTTGCAGTAGTGCGAACGGTTTTGCAGTAGACTGGCAGTAATGTAAACAGACATGGATAAACGTCCCAGACAACATATTGAGACATAAGAGTCTTTAAGACGTTTTTTATACGCCAAAGATGTCTTATATCTCTCTTTTGGATACTTTGTGTTGTCTGAGGTATTAAATTGTCGTTAAATTTTGAACGAAAACAACAGCGATAGTTTTTCCAAAGAAGATGAACTAATTATGATCATCAATTCAAGCAGTTTGATCTTAAAAATTATATGGACATAGTTAATGAATACATATTCAGATGTGGAATTTAAGAGTCATTTTTGGTAAAATGAATATATGTGCATCTTCTGCAGTTAAATATAATGTACTACATATATTTTTTTATTTCCTGGATTGAATATTTCGACGCATTGTGCTTTTTTAAGCGACGTCATATTGTAACTGCCTTATCTCGGGGTGCGTTCGGGGAGACACTTCGCGCTATGGACGCAAACGTTACCAACGCCGTTCGTGGAGCCAATAGCGCGATTAGCAAGCTTCATGAACAATCCTAAGGTATGGTCAACGCGATGTTGCAAACGCTTTGAAGCGTTTTTTAATTAGTTTGTAAAATTCTTTCTTCTAATTGGTCCATCAAACGTTTCAAAATATTTATATCGAGACTTTGATCACAGCCCTAGCGTAGCGTTAAAAGCGTTTAACCAGAGAGATATATTTGTCAAGGTTAAGTTAATATAGGGAATTTTGTTTTCAATCACCAACTAAACTTTTTTCTGTAATTTTTAAAGTTTTGTAAAGTATTTGTAACGTAAATTTTTAATTTTCTCGTAATGAATAACAGAACGTAATCTCAATTGCTCTCTATGATGGCTTGCCGCTAGGCCGGAGTGAACAATGTAAACTAGATCAAAAAATTAATAATTACACTAAATTAAGTAAATTAATCAGATAGAAGAATCCTTGAGCATCGGTTGTCAATTGAGAAGAAGCGTATGTATACCTAATGAGGACTTTAAGCATCTGCAGCGGAATACTTTACCGTGCTAATCGCAATAGTAACTTTTTTCTGTATACGGGAATTAAAAATCGCTAACAAGATATCTTTGACTTTCACATTTGTAATGAAATCAAATACACAAGTTGAACTTCGCAGAAACTTTGAAAAGTTAAAAATGATACACAAATAAGAATTACGTTCACTCTAGCCTAGTGGCAAACCATCAATTGCAGAGATTAAAATTGAGATTGCATTTACTATAATAAAATTTAAAATGCACACGTGTTACGTACGTACGTTTACTCTACGAAATTCTAAAGAGAGAAAAGTTTGGTGCCGAGAACAAAATTCCTTCAAACATTAATCTAATCTTGACGAATGTTAAACGCTAGCAACGCTACGTTAGGGTCGTTCACGGATCTGTAAACGCTAACGTTACCATTACACTACTTGTTCGAAAAGAATAGCGTTGATAGCGCAGTTGTGACGTAACACGCTACCATTAGTGACACCATAATCGTGTTTGTTAGTGCAATCTACAGCTCCGCGAATAGTTTGCAGAGCTAAATAACGCGAATAGCGTCTCCCCGAACGCATCCCTCGAAAGTTGCAATAGTCGCAGTGGCAATATGGCTATTATTTATGACGTTATTGAAAAAACTAGACGCTGTTGCTGCGTAGTAATAGCGGAACAATTTTTTACTGCCAGTACTGGTGTATATCGGAACACATCCATTGTAGACCGTACATAACGAGCGCGTTTGAGTGAGTAGGAGTTACAGTTGGAGGAAGTAGGAGCATGTTAAAGCATGCAACGCGAACAAATCTAATATCTTACTATTGGTATCTCCTGCACACAGAACGCGGCAACGCTTGCCGGGCGACGGAAGTTATCGCACTAATCAATAATTCTATGTTCTTAAGTCGACCTCACCATGCAAAACTTCTAGAAATGATATAATATTACTTCTACCGCATGGCCGATGCTATTTATAGGGCGGAATTCATAGTCCGTTCTTCTTTTAAGATCGTCTTAAGTAATATCTCAAGATGCTAATGCGGCTTTCTGATTGGTTTGTGGTATCTTAAGACTATACTTAAGATGTCTTGAAATAAGAACGGACTACGAATACGAGCCAAAGTCAATTATTCTCCTAGCATTCGATTGTAATTAATCAATTTCTTAAGCCGGGATCACATAGAAAAACATAAGGTCATAAGACATAATCAGTAAGGAAATCATAATGCGTCGTCTACAATGGGCAGTAGCAATAATGAATTAAGGAGTAGGCGTAGAAATCAACAAATCATAGTCGAATGTAAGAAGGATAACTAACTACCATTGATCGATTTATACGATTGATTTATACCTACTTCTTAATCCACTATTGCTACTGCCCATTATAAACCATGCATAACATTGAATTCGCTATTGGCATTACCGTCTCTATTGCGATTGGCCAATTCGCTTACTGCTTATGTGTTATGGCCTTACATTTTTATATGTGCCATGGGCTTTAAATTTTTCTATGTGCTCCGGCTTTACGGCTTAAAATCACACACAGACTTCTTATACTTGATTCTACTACTTGACTGCTAACTCCTTAGGACAAGCTGATCTGAAATAGACCCCAAAATTGTATAGTAGTTCTGCGCATGCATCACAAATATATCTAAAGGAATGCAATAAAGGTTTTGCACCAACTGTTCACATGTTAAACGTGTAACCTTATGAAAATGGTATGATTTTATAGTAAAAAATATTGTTCCTTTTGGAACAGAAAGAGTTTAAGTAAAAAGATAAAGATATTGGAAGGACAATTGAATATTAATAAACGTGTATCAAAAATGCGATTTTATTCAATTTCTTATAAATTAGAATAATTAGAATAATAGCTGGGTTATGAAAATAAGTATTTGGTAGTTTTAATTCTGTTAAATAGGTTAACCCGTCAAAAAATAGTGCTGATGTGCAGATATACATCACGCAGTCACGCGGAGTGGTTCTCGACGCATGTGTATAATGTTACATCAAAATTGGGGGCCATTTTTTCAAACAAGTTAGTAGTCTAGTAGTATAGAAAAAAGTCTGTGCTTAAAACATCTATTATATTGACTTAGAGATCCTTTAATCAGAGCCTAGCCACCTGAAGTGGCCGTCATATTAGGAATACGTATTAAATATATAATTTACGTATTTAATACGGAAAAATATATATTTTGTCATATGTATTTGGTATGTAATATAAGTTACGTATCTATAGGCGAACATTCATCGGTATTTAAACATATCTGAGGCGCGATTCTGTAACTGACTACACATCTACCGACAGTTATCGGTATTGTTGCGCAGATATTTAATATAGTGAAAAAGCTGTGCAACAACACCGACAACTGTTGGTAGGCGTGTAAAACAGTTACAGAATCCTTAAGGCCTCTATTAGGTGCGTTCAATGTAAATCTGAGATGCAAGCTAGCAGATGGCGAGTTTGATCACGTAATCTTCGAGCAATCCGAGTACCAAGAATAAATTTCGAACGCTACAGAGCTGTAAACTGTCCTTTAAGGTTAGATTATAAAATGAAATTGTTTATTTTTATGAATAAATAAAAAATATTTTATTAATTGAAAATTTCTTTTGGTTTGCTAGAAACTGATAATAGTCTTATATACTATAAATAGATTGTTACACATGAATGTAGTAGATTCATATATAAGGTGTGTTTTTTAAAAGAAAATACTACATTGCAAAATAAATTTCTGCACTTTATAAGTTATATCACTTGATTTATATTTGTTAGTCTTTAATATATTATAAAGAAGAAAAGAATTATTGTAAAAACTTACTTTCCTCATTAAATATTGTACATAATATACTCTATCAATTTCTATTTGATAGCATTATCATAAATATACAAGTTATGAATTTAATTTAGACGCAAAAATCTGCATTAGCTTTACGAGATCTTTGATCCGGAGTAGATCGAGCAGCTCGATTAGTTCTAGAAATATTAATATCGAACATGGATGAGATTGATACGTAAGCTGCTAGAAAGTTTCTGCAATCTGGTACTTCCAGTGGCACCAACGTTCTGCTACTATCATATCAGTAAAATTAGATTTTAACTTATAATTCAATGGACAGTTTGTACCCAAGCCAACTAGTTTTATTTGCATAATATTTTAAAAGAAGTTATTTTGTAGTAGTACGCGCGCCTTAGACCTCTCGGCCATCACGCTAGAAGTTATTTTGTAAGAAAATGGAAATTTCGCGTGAAAATTTTCGGGCATTGATTTTTTACGATTACAAATGTAATCTAACTCCGAAACAATGCATCGATCGACTTCATTTGGTTTTGGGGATGAAGCACCATCCAATAGGACTATTTATAATTGGTTTGCCGAATTTCAGCGTGGACGTACTTTTCTTAGTGATGAATTCCGTGAAGGTCGTCCATCCACGTCTGTTGTTGCCACTAATGTTGATGCTGTGCATGAAATGATTGAGTGAGACCGGCATATACATACCGCGAGATTCAGGCATCCTTAGGCATTGACATGAAAACAATACATACGATTTTGCATGATCACTTGAGCGTACGGAAACTTTGCAGTCGTTGGATCCCACACAATTTGACCGAAACTCAAAAACAGGCTCGTGTTAAATGGAGCAAAAAAATGCTCAAGAAATTCAACCGAGGTCGGTCAAATTTGGTCTACAACATCGTAACTGGGGACGAAACATGAATCTATTCGTATGAGCCCGAAAGTAAACAACAATCCACTGTTTGGGTATTTCAAAATGAATTGAAATCAACAAAAATTGTTCGTTCACGCAGTGCTGCCAAGCAAATGATTGCTTGTTTTTTCGGTTATACTGGACATGTGACAACCGTGGCTTTAGAGGATCGAAGGACTGTAAATACTGATTGGTATACAACAATTTATTTGCTAGAAGTCATAAATGAATTGCGTAGAACAAACCGAAATCGTCGCATCATCTTTCATCATGACAACGTCAGCTGTCACACAGCACGTCAAACCGTTGATTCCAGTAATATTGTCGAATTGATGACTTATTGTCCGTATTCACCTGATCTATCACCTAATGACTTCTTTTTGTTCCCAAACATTAAAAATAAGATGCGTGGTGAACGATTTGAGTCGCCTGAAGCAACTGTTGAAACATTTCGTATACTGATTTCTGAGGTTACAGCCTTAGAGTGGAAAAAAATGCTTTGAAAATTGGTTCGAATGTATGCAAAAAATGTATTGATCTTATAGGCGAATACTTCGAAAAACAATAAATCCATTTACCGAATTTTACATGTTTTTTTTTCATATTGTTTGCAGAAACTTTTCCAGCAGCCTACGTATATATTAGAAAGCCGAATTGCCGAATGATTTTCGAGATAAAAGAGCGAACTCCGATTTGCAATGCCGAACGCATCTATTCTCGAAAAGTATCGCATACGAAAAACTACGGAAATACTATAGTATGTATTACATATACTATAACATTTCCCTAGTTTTTTGTATGTGATACTTTGAGTGTTCCGATATACACTGCCAGTACTGACAGTACTGAAACATTGTTCCGCTATTACTATGCAGCGCGCTGCGACAGCGTCTAAGGATGCGATTATATGGAGTGCGGTACTCGGTACGCGGTAGAATAATAGTAACTAACTGGGCAACTGGTGTAATTTACGGCACGGGCTAGTGACAAACTAACATTACTATACACTACTATGCATTTTTTAATGGAATTAATTGATTTAAACGCAATTATTAAGTAAATCTGTTAAAAAAAATAAGAGTATCGATAAAGTGTGCCTAAAGTTAATATATTTAAAAAAATTTATACTAATGTGAGTTTAGTACTAGCCTGTGCAGCAAACCGCGCTCCATGTAATATCAGCAAAAGAAGTAGACGGTATGTGATATGCGGTTTCCTAGTTGCCTAATTAATTACTATTAGTTACTGTACCGCGTACCGCATATCACGCTCCATGTAATCGCATCTTAATTCCCTCAATGACGTCATAAATGAAAGCCATATTGCCACTGCTACTACTGCGGTTTCCGAGATGAGGCAGTTACTGTGCAATATGGCGTCACTTAAAGAAGCATAACGCGTCGAAATATTTCGAGCCAGAAAATAAAAAAATATATACATTATATTTAACTGCAGAAGACGTACATATATTCATTTTATCGAAAATGACTTTTAAATTCCACATTTGAATATTTATTAACTGTGTCCATATAGTTTTTAACACAAGGTCAAACTACTTGAATTGGTAATCCCATAATTAGTTCATCTTCTTTGGAAGAACTATTGCTGCTGTTTTCGTTTAAAATTTATTGACAATTTAGTACATTTATCCATGTCTGTTTACACTGCCAGTCTACTGCAAAGTTGTTTCGAAATACGACGTTACAGTAGTGCTGGCAATACCATAGTAATTTTAGAACGCCTGCGGCAGTGCATTGTTGTGAAGTCATAATGATTGCACTGCCAATAAAAAGGGAACATACCCTTTTTAAGAATAGGAGCCCTACTTAATAACTTTTCTTCTTTCTGCGCATGCGTCAAAAGATAGAAGAAGATAAAAAGATATTTCTGTCCTTTAGATCTTGTTCACAGCTCGATGCCCGTATTCCCTCTCCAATAATATAAGCTCTATGGTGTTCATACGTATTGCTATGTATCTGTTATATAGCAACTTTAATTTCAAATTTTATATATTTGAAATTTAAATTGCTATGCGGAAAACAATTCTATATATATAATGTAATGTAATTCCATTCTCTGATTATTATTATACACATAAACCCAAACCTTCTACGCTACTGTAAACATAGTTACATGATGAAATCTGTGCATAATATTACATAGCTACATTCCAGATGTATATTATGCACAGATTCCATTATGTTTATTTCACAGGCTAGCTGTAAATTTATTAGATATTAATAAAATATAAAATATTTTATTGAACTTGTTCACTTGTGTAATTTTATTGTTTCAAGATACAATTATTAAATCTTTAAATTTTTTAAATAATTTTGTAAAAAAAAGATGTTAAACTAAATAATTCTTCTCGTATTATTTTGATACATAATATAAGAAATTTATTTGATAATATTTTTAAAATATACAATTTTAATTATATTGTAGATATTCAAAAGTAACACGAACATAGGTATTCAAATACTGGGCGGGAATTTCTGAAATGTAACGGACCAATCAATGTGCGATTTTCTCATGTCGTGACTCTTATTAGAAGGTTTCTAGTTGTAAATATCAGATTGGTCTTTTTTATTAGACCAATGAGAAGCTACCACGATTTAAGCTTTGTGGAATGCAAGCGTACTCAGATGGTCGTATAACGTCTGCTAGGATGGCAGGGTTAAAGTTAAATTGGGTATTATTCATAAATTTAACAATATGTGTTGTATTATCTATAGCTGGGTAAGTTAGAACAGTATTTCTTTTTATGGCACATTTTGCATGATAGCCTTTTTCGAATGAGTCGCATTAACCTTATCCCTTCGTCCCCTTGTCAATTAAACTCATGCATCTCACTCGTGTATCACAGAGATTTGTATAATAATCTTGGAACTCAACAAGAAATATAAATAGATGAAAAATTCTCTAATCCCTGTAATTTTTTAGTTTTGAGAATTGATACAGATCTTGTATAATATAGGCTGTTAACGTTTGATAGATTTTTACAATTAAGTAATGATAATGTGCAAAAATAAAGAAGTTTATTGTAATTGTTACCTTTTTTTTGCAGAAGAGATTTTTATAATATATTAGGATTATCACATAGTGCTAGTACACATGCAATTAAGAAGGCTTACAGACGATTAGCAAAAGAATTGCATCCTGATAAGAATAAAGATGATCCAGATGCCTCTCAAAAGTTTCAAGATTTAGGAGCAGCATATGAAGTGCTGTCAGATCCTGAGAAAAGAGAAATATATGACAAATGTGGAGAGGAATGTTTGAAGAAGGACGGCATGATGAATAGTAATATGGATCCTTTTGCAAGTTTCTTTGGTGACATCAATTTCCATTTTGGTGGTGAATCTCATCAACAACATCAAACTCCTAAAGGTTCAAATGTTATAATGGACCTGTTTGTTACTTTAGAAGAATTATATAGTGGAAATTTTATTGAGGTAAAATTTTCTCTTATGAATAGTACAGTGCGTGATTTTTTTCCTTTACTAAACTTATTTTGTTACTGCATATTTTAGATTACGAGAAATAAGCCAGTTATAAAAACAGTGAAAGGAACAAGAAAGTGTAATTGTAGGCAGGAATTAGTTACTCGTAATTTAGGAAATGGCAGATACCAAATGATGCAACAGTCTGTATGTTCAGAATGTCCAAATGTAAAATTGGTTAATGAGGAACGTATATTGGAAGTAGAAGTTGAACCAGGAATGGTAGATAATCAAGAAACTAAATTTACTGCAGAAGGAGAACCACATATTGATGGAGAACCAGGAGATCTTATAATAAAGTGAGTAAATATTCTGAATGTATACATATTCATACACACAACACGCTCGCACGCACGTACGCGCACGCGCGCGCGCGCGTGTGTGTGTAAATAATCGAGATAAAGATTATCTTAAGTGAAGGTAAAAATCAAAGTAAATTGGAATTGTAGAATAAATTTTTTATATGTATTTTTACATCCAAAAAAAGCAACTTAAAAAATTAATCGAACAATCAAATATTTGATTTAAAAGTTCTGTTGACAAATTGTTCATTTTTGTTTATTACCAAGATTAATTATATTATTGTATTATTGTTCTATTGTGTTATTGATTTTAAAGGTCAAGTTTTTATTAAATACAATTGAATTTTAATCGAATATACATTTGTTTAGTTGATTTTTGAAATAATTTTTGTTTTAAATAACTTGAAAGAAGAATTTAATTTTATTATTTTAATTTTTAGATGTAAAATCACTTCAGAGAGTATTTTTTTTCGGTCTATGTTTCAGCCTATTCTATATAAGACTGCTATTTAATTTGTGTGTTTTTGTCGTATGACAAAATTTTCAAGTTTGTTTATTGACTATAGGATAGAGATATCCGAGGATATCTCCGTTTTGCACATATTTGTCGTACGACAAAAGTGTACAAATGAAATAACATTCTAAGTTAATACAATTATATATATTTACAATATACAATTGTCTGTTATAGGATACAAACTATACCTCATCCTGTTTTCGAAAGAAAAGATGACGATTTATATACAAATGTTACGATATCTTTGCAAGATGCCCTATTAGGTTTCACAGTAGATATAAAACATTTAGATGGTCATATAGTCACTATCCAAAGGGACAAAATTACTAAACATGGTGCCCGAATTCGGAAAAAGGGCGAAGGAATGCCTAATTATGATAATAACAATCTTCATGGCGCTTTATACGTTACGTTTGATATTGCATTCCCCGATAACGACTTTACAGACGAACAAAAAGAAGGTAAACAAAAATTTTCTGTATTCGTGAAACTTTATGCACTATATTATTATTATTATATATTATTAAAAAAATGTTTTTATTACATTTCAGATATAAGAAAGTTATTGCAACAAAGTTCTGTAAATCGAATATACAATGGTATACATGGCAATTGAATATTTAAGTGCAGTATATATGTACAAAGTGAGTGCAAAATGAGTGCTTTGGTTGGAATGTATGTCTTGATATAGTATGTTTGTAAAGAGCGATATTCTTGCTTCCGTACTAAAGAATACCAAGAGAATTGATAATCCAGTGATTGTACTGGATATATAAATTTGAGTACATATATAATTTTCTACACTAAATCAGTAGCAAATATAATTTATTTAGATGCAAAAGACTGGTTAAACTAGTTCTTGTTGCCAATTATTTAAATTAATGTTTGATTGTTGTCAATTATTTGCCGACGTCAGAAATAATTAAACAATTTATTTTGTAATTTAAGTTATATTGATTAAATTATATGAATAATATAGGAGAGATTGATATGTGTGTGGATAGATTTTGCATTTAATATGAAATAAAAAAGACCACATATAAATTAATAAATTATTAATGATTGGCCATGTTTATATTATTATTAATAATGAAAACTTAGCAAGTATATTGGCATAAACACAAGGTGAAATTTCTTTGCAGTTGCAAAGAAATTTTGAATATAAACATCAGTGAATATATAATGAGTATAATACCATAATAAGATTAACAAATATACATTTGTAGCCAATTTTTTAATTCAAATATATCTATGTATTTTAAGTGGCAATATCTTCTATATGTAATTTATTATAGTATAACTATAATCTATTACAAAATCATTACAAAGAAAGATGTGATTATTTTTCCCCAAACAAAAACAAGAAAATAAATCAGAAATAAATGCACAAGCTATAGAATGTGTTCTAATGTTTTATGAAATGTATTGTCAGAGAGTAGACTATTTTTGTCTATTTTCCGGTATAAAATTGTAGAAATATGTTAAAAATAATTGCAATGATTAAATGAGTATCACATATGATCTAATAATTAATTTTATTTAGTTGCAATCGTGAAAAAATGGTTTGATGAAATACACTCATAAAAAATAGTAAAATATCTTTTTTTATTTATATATATATGTATATATATATAGAG
Source organism: Trachymyrmex septentrionalis (assembly GCF_001594115.1). Lineage (NCBI taxonomy): Eukaryota > Metazoa > Arthropoda > Insecta > Hymenoptera > Formicidae > Trachymyrmex > Trachymyrmex septentrionalis. The sequence goes on along the minus strand of NW_017305843.1, from coordinate 397,990 downwards.
AATTGGCGGATTGATCACTGATCGCCGTAATATGTAATTACATATCAAGTTTACAGATATTAAAAGTCGATTGGTTCAACCTTAAAAACTGACGAGACAGTCCGCATGACAAGTATAGGTCATTTTGATATAAATTAGAGTGGATGAAATATATTTTCTTATCAAGTGCAAAGCTGTTTTACTCGACGTGTTGTCATTCGAGCAAATAAGCAAGTGAACGAAGAAAGAGATACAAAGCGAGCGCTTATGCAGTTCTACATCAAGAAAGTAGTCTATCTTGGAAGATAAAATAGCCAATCTTTTCTTATGTAATCTTAAAGTTCTAAAAATATTATATAAATTTTCTTATATAATCTTAAAATTCTAAAAATATACTCGTAAAGTTTTAAATTAAAATTTGAAGAATTAGTGAAAATACAGATCAACGCGCAGATAAAATTTTATAATTTCATTTTTTATAAGTTTTATTACGAAACGTTCTACTGAAAGCTTCCTAATAATACAAATATATTTTTTAACCAAGTTAGGAAACAGTTAGGCACATTATTACAAATTTTCTTTGATAATAGAATGGAATATAATGAAAACATGAAATGTTCTAATCATTTATAGAATTGTTCTTTTATCTAGTTTCTGTTTTTAAAAATAAAAGAAATTTTTATTAAAAATTGCCAAATGTGTATTAAAAAAATTACTTACAGATATTATATATACAATACATTAAAATTCAATATCTTTTAATTTAAAAATTAATTATTTATTATCTTATAGGAACGGATATTTTCGAAAAGAGCTCAAGTAAATCTTTGCTTCCTCTTTTCTTTAAGTATCTCGACTTACCATCTTATTATTATTTCATTCGGAATATAATGTTAGCATAATATGTAATGTTCATAAATCGCTCTAAAATATTTATTTTTAAGATAAAACTTTACTAAAGTCGCAGATTGCTTAGATTAAATTTTAAAGTTTTTTCTTTAACTTTCATCACCATTATTTTAAAAATATGAGTTTTCTCAATGATTCTACAGTTTATTTTTACTCCATATATAAACGAATGAAAATTGAGATACTTAATATTGCTTGAATCTTTTTAAATAATTATAACGGCCGTTATCACTATCGCCAGGAAGACAGGATATTTTTTTTAATGCGTCAACATTGTATAATAACAAAAATGACTATTTTTATGACTCATAAAAATTCAGTATTCTCAAAACATTAATAAATATATACAAATATGTATAAAGCTAGGAACCGCGTAATAGCATTTATAATTATTTCTTTAAAAAATCTTAAAAATCTCGAGCGCAAGATAGACTGCCCCTTAATGCTCGTAAATATCTATTATTGCCTGATTAAATTAATCGAGGAGCTATATGGAAGAATATATATTTAAATAAATATTAAGTTATGTAATGATATTCATGATATACGATAAACACGATATTCTTGAGAATATGAACTTGTGCGATGTCACTCGATGCCACTCATCAAGCCGTTTTATTTGACTGTATACAGGATGGCTCCCAACGTTTTGGCCAGACTTCGAAATATATTTAGGATACTTTTTGTTCAGAATTAAATTTCCTATAAAATCTCGAAGTTTAGCCACCCTGTATATAAAAATATTGTTTGTTCCATCCGGAATAAGATAGAAGTAATAAGATAGAAGCAGCAACATCCTACGAAATTGAATATGGAGTTTGTCAAAATACTTGACAGTTTTTTTCGAACCCATAAATCTAATCGAACCGATCTCTAAGTCTGAGGAAAGGGATCTCTTTTCAGACAAAACACGTGTCTAGAAGACAAACTTCGACAACTTTCAAAGACACTTTGAAGATGTTTTATCTTCCATTAGCCACATATATATATATATGAATTTTGCATCTTCCGTTAGCAACTTGGTTTTTTAATTTCTGTACAAAATTTTTGTATTGTTTCGAATTGTGTAAAAATCTGAAAAAATTTTTGCATATTCGACAGTTTTAACAACGAGTTTTCACTATTATAGAAGTCGAATATTTTTCTTATTTTTTACATATTTATAAATTGATCTACCAAAATTCGCAATAAAAAAATCGACTATCTTCTTGACTTCCAACTTGTCGAAAATTTTATATACTCGTAAAAGTTTTAATTATGAATTTTTTCTAACATGGAAGTCGGATTTTATTTATTTTTCACAGATTTAAAAGTATATCTATCATAATAAAAAAAATCTATTATTTCTTCAAAGTCCAACTTGGCTAACGGAAAACTAAACACATATATTGGTCCGACTGAGTTGCATCAAGCTCCGATTTAAATTATTAGATATAAAAGCTTCAGCACTCGAGCAGTCTGTTGGATATGTTATGTTAAAGACAGTAACAATACAAACGCATGTTGAATTCATCCACACAGGCACTCTGAGTGCCATAAGCATTCAGCCTACTGACCGACCCAGCCAATTTGCGGCTGTTATCGTCTGCTTTATAGCGTATTGTACCCTCAAAGATCGCATCACCTGGGGTGGTTTGTATGGTCACTGTGTAATCCACCAGCGTCGCCCCTTCCGTCTTATCCTGCCACATCTTTGCATCTTTGATCATTTTTAGGTTCAAGGTTGCGCACATTGGATATCTGCTTAACATGTCATTCAGTTCTCTAACGAGGAACGATACGCTATCGTGCAAGCCGGTGTCGTTCCATGCGACCGTATTACTGGTATGGCACATGCACCAATGATTCGCAATGTGCGCCATGTCGCAGGTACGAATGTCTGGTACCGGCAGGAACCAACTGATGCCACGTGGAATGCCAGACGAGGCGGCTTGAATTTTAATGCGCTTCTTAAGAAATGATTCTCGCAAAAGTTGCGGATTCAGCAAATCCATTAACGTTTCATGAAGATCGAAGGGCGTCGTGAGACTATGGCTGTTCCTTCGCAAATTTCCCCAAGCCAGAGGAAACTTTTCGCGCCACCATCTCGGTAGCACGATAAAGACGAAAGGTAGACTATCCTCAATCTTTCCCTGATACGTTTGTCGGAAATCGCCCCATCTCATACCGTGGTCGCTCATCATGATCAAGACTGTGCGATTCAGCAGACCCTCCCGTGACGCATACTCGACGAACTCGTGGTAGGAGTTGTCACCCAACTGAGGATACGTGAAATAGTCGTGGGTAAGACTTGCCTGCCAAATGAAGGCGAAGTAAAGTTCCGAGGAGAACTCAATCGCCGTTTTGCGTGTGTAATCCAGCATGCATTCAAATGTCTTCCTGGTACCGAGGCAGAGATTGGCGTTCAGTTTATGAGTGTTACCAATGTCATTCTCAGCACCGATGCAATATGGTCTCAGATAGTAATCTGTCGGTTGTTCGCGGAATCCTGGTTTCAGGTAATTGAACGTGGTCATGCTACAAGCATCCTCGCCGAATACTGTGCGATAACCAGCATCACTGAAGTTCTTCCACAAAAGCGGGCATTCGTCGAAAGTTTTGTTAGGCATTTGCCAACACAGATCCCGCAATTCCTCTTGATTCAGACCACTTAATACCGGGACGAGGTTTGGGTATGTGTTATCAGCGACCTTGGTGTAGCCCAACATTTCTACGGCACCGAGAGACTGAAGTGATTTTACAGTCTTCGGCATCATTCTGTGAAAATTCATCCTGGAAACCGAGTCGAGTCCGACAATGAGAACGCTGAGACGATCGTCGATCAGCGTATCCATTCTCAGTGTTTGCCTGCATCTTTCCTCTATCGAAGGCTTACGAGGTAGGAAAGCGTAGTAATCTTTGTATACCATTTCGTTGTTTTGATAACATTCAACTTTTACGAATTCAGCATTCACTGTGCAAGAATCTTGGAAAGGATAGCACTGTGTGTCATATCTGCAAAATTTTATTATCTTATTTAAAGTCATCTGTTTAACAAATCTATCCTACAGATAATACACAAGATATATCAGACCACTTGTATTATTTTTTTTCTCGGAAATGTGATTGAAAGTTGGAGAAAAAACATTTTCATTATCAAAGCTTATCTGACCTGATTAAATTTTTGGTTTTCCGGAAATGTGAGAAATCTGAGTCAAATTTGAAATTTTTAATGGGAACATATATAAGTCGAGTAGTTATCATTAAATAGATCTTTTAAAAATAAACAACTTTTGTTTAATAATAATGAAATTAAATTAAACCAATGAATTATAGACTCCTTTATATATATATATCTATTGATACAACAAACAATAAAAAAATTTTATACAAAAAGTCAATAGGAGTCAAAAATTGACTCTTGTTAAAAATTGCGAGATATACATTTGTTTAAACTATTGTCTCTTTTTAATATCTTTTTTTTTATGTCACGGTTTACGAGAAAAATTTTTTTTATCACAGATTATATGAGTTATTATTGTCTAGACGTTAAAAGTTATCGGGGATTTATTAAATTAAAATCTTTAAAATCAAATCGTATGAACAACAAAATTTAAACACAGTTTTCTCTAGTTTTTTTTATTGAAAAAACGCATTAATAAGAAATTATGTCATTTTTTGTTAATAAAATAATAAAAGATATTAAAATCTCTTTTATTTAGAAGTATTTCTTTTCAATGGGCTTATTCAATGATATTTTTATTTTATCTATATTTCAATTAAAAATTTAAGATTTAATTTGCTACAATTTTTCCCACTTCGTATTTCGTTCCTAAAAACACAAATACTACCATTTGATTTATCACATAGCGTTTGATATTAAAAATTTAAATTTAAATTTCCGATAATTTTAATGTTTTGACAAATGGATGATTCTGTGACATTTCTTTATTTTTGTTGTATACCATAATATAAAAAAAGTTGTTTATTTAAAAAAAAAATCTATCCAATGATATTCTACTCGACTTACATTCCTATTAAAAATTTTAGATTTAACCTAGATTATCTTATTTTTAATAATAAAAATTTTTTCTTCAATTTCTTCCACTATTCATATCCGAGAGAAAAGAGGAATATGGGTTGTCTGATACACTTTTAATATATATATAATTTATGTTATATTACACATGTATACATATAAGGTTGGGTAGTAATTAATCAAGAAATTAAAAGTTAAATAAAAAGTTAAAAAGTTAATAACTTTTAACTTAATTTATTTAATTTTAAATAAATTATAATAATTTTCAATTTAATTTAATTATCTTAATTTAATTTATTACCTTTAAACTTTATTACCAACTTAATTTAGTTACCCTAATTTAGTTACCTTTAATTTTAATTTATTAAGTTTTTCTTTTTAAGTTTTAGTTTTTTTTTAATCTCTAAACGCTCTTTAATATTATTTTCTACAAAATATTAGACAAAAAGTTAATTTAGAAAAAATTGAATAATTATGTAATGGGTGCGATGCTCATAGTGCCCAAAAATGAATGTGGTTTGGATTTGTATTTAGGAAATACTATCAGAGTAATTGCGTTATATTGTCCTTGCTTTACGCCTGAATGATAAAGAAAGAATAAATTTTTTATTTACATATAGTTTTTAAACAATGTGCAGGCATAGCTAGCACAAAGAGAAGTACAAAGAGTACACATTACATTTTTTAAAATTATATTTTATTTTTCTTTTATATAAATATATCAAAATATGAAAATATCCATGTAGAAATATAAAAAATCAGTTTTTTATTGTACAAGAGATATTTTTGTTATTTCACATAATTTATAACTATTAAAATATTAAATTTATGTAAAACGTTTATTGTTTTGTTATTTAAAGTAATCTGATTTAAATAAAAATTAGGATATTATAATTTAATAAAAATAATGTTTTTAAAAATTAATTTTCTATTTAATTCTTAGTCTCTTTATTTAATTTTTAGTTAATTCAATAACGTTAATTCTTAACGTAACTTTAACTAACAAGGGAAGGCTACGCTCTGCTCTTCACCGATTTTGATCAAACTTGCAGCAATGTTAGAGGAGCCTACCAAATGAATACCTGTAAAGCCGTTCCCGCTAATAGGGCTTAGAAGCCGAGTAATGAGCATTCAAAAATGTACCAAAAAATGTGAAAACAGTCTAATATTTCGAAAAGTATGCATTTTTGAGAAAAATGTCTTAGACCAAAATGATAGGATTTAATAAGATGTATTTATTTGGGAGGCATCATCAACCTTAGCGATGTCACCCAAGGTCAAACCAATAAAACCAGTAAATACATCTTATTAAACCCCTTTCTAAGCTTTATTAGTGGGAACGGCTTTATATGTGTTCATTTGGTAGGGTCCTCTGCATAGGTAACATTGCTGCAAGTTTGATCACAATCGATGAAGAGCAGAGCGTAGCCTCTCTTTGTGAGTTAGTATTTTCGTCATTCAACTTTCAACTTAATTTAGTTAGTAAAGAAAATATTAACTTACCCAATCGTGATAATATAAATACTTATATAATTTTAATTAAAAATTTTTTATAATACTAACGTGACAGCATTGTCATTATCTTTCGTTCGCCAAAATGGTCGCCAACAGCAGCTTATACCGCCCGGACTGTTATGAAATTCGTTCCACGTTAGCGGATTAACGAATAGCGCGGTATTGTTCGATTCAATTAATGGTGGAAAATTTCCGTACTCGCATTCGAACACATCTTTTGTTATGAAATGTCGAACTGCAAGATCTAAAGGATCCATTGCTGGCAACCGACATCCTTTGTTGCGAACTAGAAAGCCACCGTTGCCTATTGGCATGTATACATTTGATGCTGTCGATACGTATTCTTCTGTAAAATTTACGAATTAACAATTAAAATAGATACAAAATAATAATTAAAATAAATACGAAAATATATAAGAATTAATATAAACCAGATCAAATTGAATATAAATAAGATTTCTGCTGTTATAATAATTTATCATGAAAGATCTGTATATTGAGTATAAAAAGATTATTTTTTGTATTATTGATATATTTTTCACGATTTATTAATTATCATCACAGAATTATATGTATGTCTTACAATTAGTAACTAAACTTTAAAATTACGTTAAAATGTAATATAATAGATATTTAAAATAAATGAAGAATTAAAATTTTATTTATTTTTATCTTTAAAGTTTAATTTTTATTTTCAATCGTTTATAATTTAAAAAATATTAATATATTGAATATTTTTAAGAAAAAAATAACTTTTTGAAATTAATACAAAGAAGTGTAGGGCATATAAGAATCAACGTAATTAATTATAAATTAAGAAAATTATAATATGATATATAAAATGTATAAAAAATTCTATAAATAATACATTGTAAAATACATTACATAACATGTTTTGGCTCTTGGATTGAGCCATCTTCAGATAAAAAATTCACAACCTTAAAATTCATTTCCATCGTCATAGATAAATCGCGACGAAAGTTATCCAATTTATATAGCGATATTGATAAATGCCTTACGGAGATCATTAATTACTTGCAAGCGATTTACTGACCAATTCGAAATTTCATAATATTCTAATTAAAGAAATATATTTTGTTAACCAATAAATAAAAAAAAAATTAAATCCGAATAAAATAAAAATCTGTTAAAAAATGTTATCTACTTTTAAAATTCTATAAAAACCAAAAACATTATCTCAATAAAACACTCACCAATGTGATCGCAGTTATCATTTCTTAAAAAGAAATACTTCGTCAAATTCATCATATCATAAAATATAAGAGATAGTATACCAGTCAGATAGTAATAATACGTAATACACAGTCACTATATTAAAACTTAATAATCAGTACAAATCGAATCTTTTATTATAATATGGCTCTTCATCTAGTATCTGGATGTTATTCCACTCAAAATCATGTGTCGTCTGCAGTCTATGTTCGGATAGGACTATGTACGGAACGGATAGATGTATTCCAACAAATATGATTACGATGTTCTGTAATTCTGATTTTAAGTTGTCTACTCATTTGTCCGACATATGATGCATCACAATCCTTGCATATGATCTTGTATACTATATTGTTCTTTGATCAATTTGAACGAGAATTTTTTTGTACCTTAATGAACTTACTCAATTTATTAGAGCTATAATAAACTTTGATATCCTCTCTATTAAATTTTTTGAATTTCTCTATTATTGATGGAACAAAGGGCACAGTAAACCATGATGTTTCATCGCTATTGTTCGTACAATCACGTACTACTGATCCTTCACGCTGAATGTTTCTGACATAGATTGCGTTAAAAATGAATTTGAGGTGATAATCGTTCTCTATTAGTATATTAACAATCAATGTAAGATTTTTATGATAGAATTCAGAGTCATATAACAATAAAACCCTGTCTACCAAACCAAAAATTATACCCTTCTTTTGGGAGATAAGATGATTTGAAAAATAATTTAAAAACCTCCCCAAAAAAATCGGTTTTTGATATCAATCGAAAGTTAAATGTTTTTCTTTGACCATGATCGTAACGTTAAGAAAATTAGTGAGTCAGAGCCTACTCTTCTAACGTAAATTGTAGACGTGAGTAAAACGAATTAAAACTTTCGAAAAACAAATTGATTTCAAAGGAAGGAATAGCAGCAATTAGATCGTCACGATACGTAATGATAATAAAAAAGCAACTGATTATTGTAAGATAACAAAGACATTCTCTCTATATAATTTTTGCATTACTAAGTCTGCAATGATGGTGACAACGGAGAACGCTATGGGTATACCAAAATTCTGTTTATAGATGATATTATTAAATGTAAAATATGTTGAATCTAAAATAAATCGAACCACCATCAGGAACTCCATCAGGTCTGGGTAAGTCACATTTTTTTTAGATGAAATTTAAATTGTCATTTACACAATCGATAGCCATGTCTAATGGAATATTAGTGAAGAGAGAACCTACATCCAATGAGATTAATTTGTAATTATTGTCAATTCTCATCCCTTTTAGATCTTAAACAAGCTGAAAACTATTTTTTATACAACTTTCAGCTTTAGGAATGGTTTCAAACATGATGTTGTATAAAGCTAAGGAATATAACGGATTCTCTATTGAAGACATTATGATCCTGGGCAATTAGGTTTGTGAATCTTTGACACTGCATAGGCCTTCGGAAGCAACCCACTACAATATAAACGTCTATATTGAGTTTTATTAATATATGCAAGTCCTCCATCTTGTAAGCATAATTCTGAGAGATGTCATTTTTTTACAAGAATTTCTTTTTATTATTTCATACTGTGTCACCAAGCATTTCATTTATTTTATTAATGTAAAAATCTTTTTCGAGGGTTACAGTGACATTATCCTTGTCAGCATGTGTGAATATTATATAAGGTGTAGTAAAAAGAAATCTATTATTTTTGCATTAAATTGAAGGCTTTATTTAGCATAGTTAGAATGATCCGATTTAGGTCAAATATGCACCGTTTTGTTCAATAACTTGTTGCCATTTTGAAGGTAATTTCATTATGCCTCTCTCATAGAAACCCTCGTCCTTTTCACAAGCTTCTCTTGAGGCGAATTTTTCACCAGCAAAATCATTCGCCATAGACAGGAACAGGTGGTAATCACTTGGTGCCAGGTCCGGACTATAAGGTGGATGCATAAGAACCTCCCAATCAAGCTCCCGGAGCTTCTGGCGAATCACTATCGATGTGTGTGGCCTGGCATTGTCTTGATGGACGGATGCGCACAATTCCTCTCCTATTGGCCAAAGCTGGCCGCTTCTGGGCGATTGCTTTTTTCAGACGGTCCAATTGTTGACAGTACAGGTCCGAATTAAGAGTTTGGCCGTAGGGGAGCAGCTCATAGTAGATGATTCCCTGCCAATCCCACCAAACACACAGCAAAACCTTCCTGATCGTCAATCCTGGCTTGGCCACCGTTTGCGCCGGCTCATCGCGATTCGACCATGACCGTTTTCGCTTGACGTTGTCGTAAGTGACCCACTTTTCATCACCAGTAACCATTCGCTTCAGAAATGGGTCGATTTTGTTGCGATTCAGCAGCGATTCGCAGATGGAAATTCGGTCCATGAGGTTTTTTTGCGTTAACTCGTGTGGCACCCATACATCGAGCTTCTTTTTGTATCCAGCCTTATTTAAATGGTTCCAAACGGTTTTTTGTGCAATGTTTAGCTCCTGGGCAATCGAAACAGTGCTTACATGACGGTCGGACTCGACGATTTCCATTATTTTATCGACATTTTCGACAATTGGCCTTCCAGAGCGTGGTGCATCTTTGACATCAAAATTATCGGAACGGAATCGACGAAACCAAAATTGCGCGATATTGACTGTTACAATATCAGGACCATAAACACTATTCACATTTTCAGCCGCCTGGCTTGCGTTTTCGCCTTTATCGAAGAAAAACTGTAAAATATGGCGTATTTTCTCTTTGTTGGTATCCATCTTTGACATGCGATCAAACAATACTGACTCAAGCAATCACAAATCTGTCTGAGAAATTTTTTTAGTACGAAATGTTATCTTTCTACCGCCATTTGACGTAACCCGATCGCACTTATACAACGCGAGATACAGATTACTAAAGCCATCTATTGGAAAAATAATAGATTTCTTTTTACTACACCTAATATCAAGATTTAATTTTAAAAAATCTTTTGTGACAGTTTCTAATTCTAATAATTTTGTGTTAATGGGTGTTGTGAAAAGAGGAGAGGAAACTACGTTATTAAGTATGGATATGGAATGATTTGTGATATCAATCCTTTTATCAATTAACAATTTTCGAGTGCTATACTCTATACTCTTAATGCAGTCAAAAATGATTTTTATTCCTATTTGATAACGCAAAGTTCTCACCAAGTTGTAAAAAAATCTGCACATCGTTCGGAATGGGTGTAGAAGAGATTCACAAACCATTTGTTTCTGACAAAGGAAAGAGAAGATGAAATTTCACTATTTAAGAAGGAATTTGGGAATATATTAATTTTGTGGATGAAGGAGCTTGATTTATTGTCACAACTAGATGAGAAAATAGTGTAAGAGAGAAACTGTTCTGAGGATTGCAACACGACAAAGAAGCAAATATGTTATTGTCTGGATTGTGCTGTTCTTTTTCACAATCAAATATTGCAGGAGATGCTATCTCTTCTGAGTTAGAATCATTTTTAGTATATTTTATAAGTTTAATGTTATCATTATTTAGTCTTAATGGTTTGTCTGATAACTATTTTATTTTTGATCCTAATTTATTTTTTTCTTTGATAAAGAGATAAAACAGAGATTTCTCCTGTGTATTTAGAAACTCGTCACAAATTCTAACAGGTAAATAAGGTCAATTGCCGCTCAAATAGTGACAATCAGCCTTATCGTTAATATTATATATCTTTCAAAAAATTCTGTCTGGAAGATTCGCTCTGTACTGATTATCAAGTTTTAATATAGTGACTGTGTATTACATATTATTACTATCTGACTATTCTTATATTTTACATGATTTTATAATACGATGAATTTGACGAAGTATTTTTTCTTAAGAAATGATAACTGCGATCACGTTGGTGACTGTTTTATTGAGATGATGTTTTTGCTTGGTTTTTATAGAATTTTAAAAGTAGATAAGATTTTAACAGATTTTTATTTTATTCAGATTTTAATTTTACTTTTTATTTTTATTTATTGGTTAACAAATATATTTCTTTAATTAGAATATCATGAAATTCCGAATAATCAGTAAAATGCTTGCAAGTAATTCATAGTCTCCGTAAAGCATTCATCAATATCGCTATATAAATTAGATAATTTTAATCACGATTTGTCTATAATGATGGAAATAAATTTTAAGATTGCGAATTTTGTTTTATCTGAAGATGGCTCAATCCAAGAGCCGAAACATGTAATGTGTTTTACAATGTGTTATTTATAGAATTTTTTATATACATTTTACCATATATATCATATTATACTTCTTGCATTTATAATTAATTACATTGACTCTTATATGCCCTACATTTCTTTGTATTGTCTTTTAAGAGTCCTGTACTATTTAATTTTTGAAATTAAAGAACATACTTTTGTATTTTTGTTTAAACATTATTCATATTAATTCTATTCTCATTAACGCTGCTAAAAGTTTATACTAATTTCATAAAATCTTACGGTAATAATATCATATCTATGCACAAGTGATCTCATGTATGCTAAATTAAAAAACATTTTTTTTAAAGAGTCTTTACGATCATCAAGATTGTGAGAAAATTTTATACCGTTTACACATGTAGATCTTGGATAGTGTTTTATTTTCCAAGTAGTTTTACAATTATAATATGTTAGGTTGTTTAATGATTGCAAAAGCTTTTTAGTAAAAGTACACCGTAATGGAATTTAGTATTTACTTTTTATTTATAAACACGTATTAAACGATCAGTTAATGAATCAGTTTTTTAATATTATATTAAGAGAAAAATGAAGTATTTTTTTTTAATATTAACATTTTGTTAAAAAAATAATTTTTACATACGTACATATTGTTACATTCATTATACGTGTATATGTATATTGATATATTTTTACCGCAACATAAAGTTCTAACAATAAGTATTTGAATTACCCTCATATGAAAAAATTAAATAATAATGATTTAATACTCACGGGTTATTACATCTTGGACAGTTGGTTTGGCCATTTCTCCGAATCGAGTGATCCGAAATTGACCGGTATTGTAGCTGTTGATAATAAGAAGCGATGTTAACAGAAATAGTAGTAGTGCAATTAGCCATCGTCGTAGTCGCAGACCTCCCTTTTGTATTTTAGTTTTGATTAATGCCGTGGTAGATTCACACTCATCGTCAACAGCTTTTTTGCCGCCGCGAAACAGTGCCTATATCAAAGAAAAAAAAAAAGAAATGGTTTTTACTACATTGAAGTTTGTATGGTTCTGTTCGATATAGTTATAGATCGATTTGGTCAGATAAGCTAATAAGCTAGGTTTGAACCAATGGATTTATTACATTGTTATTTAAGAATCGCGTTTTTCAAATAAAAGACTAATTTAAACTTAGCTTAAATCGGATTTCAGGTTAAATCATTACTATGAATACAGATCTTAAAGTCATGTAATTTGATAATGTGCATCAAAAGATTAGCTTAATAAATAATTTTAAAGTGCGATGAAATTGACTGATAAAAATTGATTAACAAAAAAATTTATTATCACATTTCTTCGTTTTTTTTTGCAAAAATTAATTAATACTCTATATAATATTAATATTCTATTGATGATTTTGATTTATGGTGCTTTAAAAAAAAATGTTTTGAATAATATAACTTAATTGATTTGATTGACATACATAAAGAAGAATATAGTTAACAATATTCAATCATTGCTCGCGATGAAAAAAAAATTATGTACAGAATATGTTTATGAATGTCAAAAGAATATGTTTTTTGGGAGAAAAAAAACGGAATATTTATTTTACCTCTTCAAGAGAGTGATGATCACGCATAACAGAGCGGTTACATGCATCAAACACTTTCGTATGTGTAAGATAGAATTGTACAATCAGTATATACATTATGTTCAATATCTTTGTTTCTATGATAGCGATAACAGGATACCGATATCATTTGTGGTTTAGACATCTGTTAATTGGCCTAAATTAGAACTCACGGATTAAAATTTAGACTCCGCATTTCTCGTTTGTTTATAATATTAAAGAAGTATATTATTAATTATATTATGCTACATCTTTGTTTGCCATTATTGCGTCGAAATTTTTTCACAAAGAACGGCAGCTTAGAAGATAGAATTAAATTGAGCAGTCTTGGTCCTTCTATTTTCCATCATTCTTTGCAATGATCAAGAGAGTTTCTTTTTTTTATTATGTATATCGTATCTTCTCATAGACACGATTACTCATTGCAAAGCTCATGAACATCTTAATTCGCAATGAAAAGCGCATGAATAAATCGAAGTCGAATGTTTCGCAATATTTATAGCAATTAGCCCGTAGCGTAGCATGAACATCAAAAAATTCAAAATACGCAAACATATGTATTCTGCATTTAATCAGGTTCTACTCTCTCAATGATTGTCTATCGAAGTGAGCTGAGAATTGGCAAAAAGTGTCTTTCTTTTCGTTGTTTCTCTTCTTCTCATTAGATTCACATTTCCTTTACGAAACCGCGATATGTTCGTGTGGTCCATGAATTTCGTAGTGATGATTACGAGAGATGAAGAATTATGAGATTTTGAGCGCGATTATTTCATTATGCGATCTATCCTCTCGTTGACATTTTGCGGTTAATTTAATGGCCGTTGCACGGACCTGGAAGACTTCTAGAACGTTGATTACGGAGCATCGCTGCTATTTTGTCGGCATATATAAATAATATATCGTTACTTACTCATTTAAGGGGCGTTTCGGTCTCTAATCGCCACAATTTGTTCCTATTTTTCGATTCCACACATATGTTAAACGATAACTTTTACATAGGCAACGAAGCTGCTATTCCGAGATGTTAGTCGACTCTTGTTTATTATTCAAATCAATTTATGTTTGCTCTTAACACACTATTTGATCTTGACTTTCTCTTAACTTCTTCGATCTTAAGTTTTTATATTTATTTTTTAATCGCTAGTAAACTGTAATCTTTTTCTATAGATGTTGAATATACATATTGTCATATTTTTTCATCGATATGTATAATAAAAAAATGACTAGTCACATAATCTGTTTGAGTTCTATCAAGCAAATGGAACGGAGCCTTTTCCGTACTTATATTAATAACTATTTGTAACGCCTTAAGTTCTTCTCAATGATAATAACTAATTGTGGCATATCTACGCGATAATCTAATAGGTAGAGCCTCAGCATGATCTTTTCTGTCTCTTTTCCGTTTCATTCAAACTTCTGCTCATTTTGTTCTTCCTAGATCTACTTGGTTGTATATTATGTTTAACGACGTATACATTTCCAGAGCAGGTGCATCCATCGATTGTATTCCTAGAACATCATCAGTACAGCTATATACGTGAATATTCTTGCTTTTTCTCTTTTGCAACAAAAGATAAAATTATTCATATGACACACAAGGGATATCACCTAAACTTCACGATATTATATAAATACGTGACGTTTATGTGACGTCCTTCGAATAAGGTATGTTGTATGAGGATTAATATTGTTGTATTATGAATATTAATGCTTCTCGATATATAAATAATGCTTTATGAAACAATTAAAATATTTGGTTTACGAATTTTTTGATCAATTCAGAATAAATATTTTTTTTAACAAAAATCATAGTATAAAAAATAATATAATCATAGTATAAAAATCATAGTATAAAAAATAATATAATCTGACATTTTTATTTGATTTTAAATACACTGAGAAGAGAAGATTTTAATTCAATTAATTATTAAACTTCTTATTTTTTAATATTTAATTTTATTGTTATTTTAATTTTTGAACATTTGATTTTAATTTTAAATTAATTATACAATTTAAGATTAAAATAGTAAAGAATATAAATATAAATGAAAATTAAAAAGTGAAAACAATTGCATTTTGAAAGTTTTATTAAGGTCAAAATCAATTCTGTATTGAAATATTGTATAAAAATATTCGTAAATAATAAAAAATATAATTCCGGATATATATATATATACAACTTCACTCTAAAATATACAATAATTAAGTACTAAGACTCTTTTAACTAAAAATAAATTTATTTTTCTTAATTATTTTTTCTCGTCAATCTAATAATTATTAAGTAAATATCGGATATCCGGGAAATATCCGGCATTATCCGGCGCTTTTTTATTCTCTGGCCGAATATTATTAGTATCCGGTAATATATATTTGAAATTTTATATTGATAGTTTGCATTTATTAATACAAAATTCTATTCTTTTCAACTGAATTTTTTATACAGATCATCTCTTTTTTTCTCTTTCCTTTTTTTTTTATCATGTTTGGGAAGATAAAGAAAATTATCATTGCTATTTTTCCAGATATTCGACAGGATATCCGGGGAAATTTCCGGTATTCGATCGGATAATTGCCCTACCGGATATCCGATCAAATACCGGACATCCGAAAAGAAGACGCTAGATATTCAAGATTCGGTGCATCCCTGATAATTATAATTAAATATAATTTTATTTGCGATTTTAAATATTTTATTTGGATGTAAAATAAATATTTGATTTTTCAGAATTTTATTTTCTTTAATTATAATAATAAATTCAATCTTAAATTTTGAGCAAATAAATGTAGAAAAACCATCTTTGTAAAGATTCTTGAGATCCTTTTTTATTAGTTATCTATAAATATTAAAAAAATTTTTTTTTATTTGAAAACAAAAACTTATAGAAATAATGCAAATTTTACAGACTAATTTTATTTATTAATCTCTTAGAGTATATAAATCACAAGTAATATTAAGATATTGTCAATAGGCGAAACCTAAGATGTACGTACATTCGGTCGAATCCTATGTCCTTGCGCATGTGAACTTGAAAGATGAAACTCTCAAACAGCTGTTTTTGGATATCTATTATGATTTCGCAGATATAACGCGCGAAATGCTTGAACGTGATACATATTCAGTAATATTTTTTTCAGTAACAACACTCGGATAGAATCTTCAAAATCTTCTTATAGAGCAATTTTAAGTTGCAACGCGGCGAGACACCGTCGTTACGCTTTTAATATCTAATCTCTTGTTTCCTTAATTAATACCGTCGACAATAACACCTTAGCTACACTTATTGCCATGCTGAATCCGATCTCTTGGCGAGACGCGGATACAAACACAAACATCGGCAGGATGTGAGCTTCTCATCTTTTTTGAGAAAATATACAGATTAATGTTTAGCTACCGATCCGTCAGTCTCTCCCTCGTCATCTTCGCGCCGATATTCGGTCTGTCATCGGAGCACGCAAGATGGAATATTCACGTTCAACGGCCGATCCTCGGGGATGCTTCGGCAGGCGTTGCCGCGCCCCGGCGAGCTGGGATTCAGCCGAGAGTACGTTCGGACGCCGCGGCGGATCGAGACTGGGTGAGAAGTGATGAGACGTGGAGGAGGACTAGGGTTTCTGGTCGATAGCGGAGCACGCGCGTTTCTCCGGCGTGTGACAACGACAGACGACTAAACCAGTACACAATGCACAGACCAGATTAAATTAAAACAAAATTATTTTTTATCATTGACATAATATATGCGTATCAACTGTATATGTATGACTGCGCTTCTAAATTACTTAATTATTATTTTTGCATATTTTTACACAGCGTATTACTTTTGCACGTTTCTTGAACATTAAGACATAATTTTCTGCAATGTTACTGTGTACGTGATGATTTTATCTGAATTACAGTTAAATTTAGTATTATAAATAATATTTAGATACATCACTTTTAGATCATATTGTACTTAAGTATGGTACTATTAAAAAAAGAGATACAGCTACAAGCTGCTAAAACGTTTTTAATATTTTTGTAATTTGGAAAGAAAATGAGTTTAGGAAACTTTCAGATTTGAAAGTTTTATATAATGTACGTTCAAAATTTGAACGGTAAATTATTCGATCATTAAATTTTAAATATTACTTTGTCCGAAAAATTTTAATTACGTCTCAAAATCTTCATCTTTTTTCTCTTGATGATGATTTATCTTTGTCGTATGCTGATAGTTATTAGTTAATTTCATTTAATTATAATCGAATTCGTTTTATGCAAAATAATTCTCATTCAGCTCGAAATGATTGTTGAATATTAATGAAATTAATTTTATGTTCATTTCTCTTTATATTATATAATTATACATTTCTTTGTAAATATTTTTCTATTTTATATATTTTTTTATTTTTAATCTTAATGAACGGTTTTTGAGAACAAAATGGAAAATTAGTTATGTGCATAATTGATTGTACATTGGGATGTATATAGCTCGACCTTATACGTATGCATATTACTACGAGTAGTCCATAAAAGTTATCGTTTCATTAACTACGACTGATAAATCATAGTACATAGTTACAAATTGTAGTTACAATCAGAGTAATTATAAACAGCCATTCAATAAACCATTCAATTTTTGATAGCATCATGATTGCAAGTAGAGTAAGAATTTTAGTGTTTCTGTTCTGTGTCACAAGATAAAGTTGAGAAAACGATTGTAAATCGAGGAGCTTATATCTATAAAAAAATTAAAATTAATAAACAGTATTATTTTATAAACGTGATTATACAAATCGGACTTTTTTTTAAATATTAGAAGTGTGATTTAGTTTTGAGAGTTTTTTTTTTAAACTGATTTATTTAAACAACATATTACGTAAATGTTTAATAACTGTTATACAATCAACATTTAATTCTCTAGCAAGTTCTAAAGTGGATTGTGTTGAATTTTCGTCCAATGCTTGTAAATCTGCATTTTCCAGCTTTTATTGTTAACATTGAAATCATCACTTTTGAATCGACAGAATCAATATTCACATGTGTCTTAATTGATGGAAAACGTTTTTTAAGAAGCTCCATTTTTTAAATAATATAAAATAAACACAATGTTTACTGCGTCTACTATTTGTAAATGACTAAATATCATGGAGTAATATTAAAGCATTAAAAAATAATAGCTGTGATTGGAATGCCTGAATTAGTGCTATCCCTTACAAAACTTTCAAAACTAAATCACACTCATAATATTTGTATAAATTATTCACACATTAAAAAATAGATATTTTACTAATTCTGAAACGATTCTATAATTTTTAAACTATAACGTTAATTATACTTAAATTATTCCTATAAATATCACTTGTTAAGATTAAAAACATAATCGCATATTAACATACAATGGAATTTGATGCAATAGTTATTATTGAATATGAAAAGACATTAACGGGATATATACGATCGTATACATTGACACTGATTATGGTGTTTCAGTGTGTGTATTTTGATACATGTTAGTTACATGTGTTATATTTTTTATTGTGCTTATGTATTATTGTATTTTATATGTGCAAAAAAATTTACGATATTTTGTTTACAAGCTTGTTAATTCAATAAAAATTGTCATAAAAATCTAACACGGCGATGAAAACTATATCTTTTAGCTATAAAACATTATAATTAACACATATACAATATCGCTTTTAATATGGATGTTATTGTTTTACAAGAAATAATTAATTTGTGAAAAATATTTAATAAATTAGTGAATAATAAGATATATAAATACATAAATATAAATATATAAACATTAGAATAGCTTTTATTTTCGACTTTCAAATATTTTTTGTGGCACTCCTTAGAATAGTTTCAATTTAAGAAAAAGAATTCTATGTAAAACTGCAATCCGCGATCGGATAAGAAAACATGTTCCGGACTTTTAAATAGTAAAGTACGAAGAATCGATTTTCATTGAATATTTTAAGGAAAAAAAAAATATATATATATTATTTCTTATTTTCCTAGAAATTACTTATTAAGATACCTATATTTTTTATTTTTTATTTTAAAAGGTTATTTTGGAAGAGAGTTAATAGTAATTAGAAAAGAAACTTTGAGCTATAGTTATATTTTATATCAATAATTTAGTAATTTTTATGATCACTTGAATTTGCCATTTTGAAATTAAATTTTGATAGTTAATTTGAAATTATTATATTGTTTTCAAAAACCTATAGAACTGTCTGCAATGAAACGCATCTTCTGGGAAAGCCGGAAATACAAAAGGAATGCTAATATAATTCTGCATGTGATTAGTTTATGATATTAAATATTAGGTGTAGTAAAAAGTCATCGCGTATTTTTTAGCTCAAAGTTGTA
>NW_017305843.1:374129-377928 GCF_001594115.1 Trachymyrmex septentrionalis | reverse complement strand
AATATTCCTACGACTTTTGATTACTGAGTTATCGCGGATTAAATAAAAGAATTATTTTGACTTTAATTGCTCATAACTCCATTAAAAATTGTCGTATCGTATAATTTAAAAAAGAGATTTTTAAAGCTGAAACTTTACTCTATCAAGATATATTTATATTGTTGATAAGAAAGTAATTGCGATTTTTACTGATAGATGTCTTTTAAAAATACGCGATGACTTTTTACTACATCTAATATAAAAGCGCCGCGCCGTATCATGTCTGCGTATCGTATCTACATATCATTTTGATACGCAGATACGATACGATCATGATCCTTGAAGTCGGTATTTCGCTAAAACATCAAAGAAATAATACGCATGATCAGTGTGGACGCGTTTCCATAGAGAGAGATAATAGTTTTACAATAACGTGGATCTATACAATAAGGTGAATGTCGAACTGATACGAACGTAATCTAAGTAGAAAATAAAAAAAACACAATTAAGGTCAATAGGAGTGTGACGGCGGGATAATTGCGACAATGCTTAATTTTATGTATTAAAATTCAAAAAGACTTTATATTTTATATCATTTCATGTTCAATCCTAATTTGATTTTAAATTAACACAAGTTTTCTTAAGTACAAAAATTTTATATTATAATAATTATAAAATCCGCGTAAAGCGTAAAAAAGTTAGGTTATCAAAGTTTGCAGATAGCTATTCAAAGTCAATTCTTTTCCAGATGAAGCCATTTTAAATATGATATTCATTACTTTAAAATTACTATTATATGATAATTTCTAAATTAACGTTTTTTTAACGTTATAATACAATTAATAATGTATACAATTTTTTAATTGATCACAATTACTCTACTATCAATTCAATGTTGGAGGTGACGATAAATATCGGAAAAATCCGTGATGCTTCGCGCGCGATTGCACTACTCGTAAGTAATGGCTTGCCTGTTATCACGAATGCGACACGTTGGAATATTGACGATTGTGCGTTTATTAATAATTTTACGTAAATACAATTCAAATATCATACTTTGGACAATTAGCACTATATTCGTACAACAATAGTATCATGCAAAAACTGTTTTTATTATCAAATGAATATTAATTTTATGTCAATAATTTATAACAATTTTGAGATTACAAATAAGAAAACAAAATCTTAAACATATTTTCTTGTTACTTTTCCTTATCTCTCAATGTTGTCATAATTTTGTAATGTATTATATGTATAAGCATATTTGTTAGCAAATATTTAATTATTTCACAGATCATGCAGCGAAGCTATATTCTGAAGGAAAAGAAAGTTTTATTTGTGATAAGAAATATTGATTTCTATATTTCTTCATACCTATGTACAGGGTGTTGGAAAATAATGATAAATATTTCGCATAGGGATAGAATGGACTAAACTGAGAAGAAAAGTTCTCTATCATTTTGCAATTTTCGCAATAATTAACAAGAATTTAATTGCCGAAGATTAGTCTTCAATAATTTTTTATTTAAATACTATCAACTTTACAGAAAAACTGCAGGAGACAAAAATTGTTTATTTTCTTTTCATAGAGCTCTAAGAGTTTTTTAGAATTTTTTTTAGAATTTTTTAATACCGTATTTTCTCATATTGGTAAAAATGAGAAAACGCAGTATTAAAAAGTTGATAAAAAATTCTAAAAAAAATTCGTAGAATTCTATAAGAAGAAAAAAAACATTTTCGTCTCTTGTAATTTTTTTGTAAAGTTGATAGTATTTGAGTAAAAAATTATTGAGGACCAATTTTCTAACTTAAGCAATTTTTAGCAATTACTATCTACCTAGGTAACTTTTAGCAATTAATATCTTGTTAACTATTACGAAAATTGCAAAATGGTAGAGGACTTTTCTTCTCAGTTTAGTTCATTCTGCCCCTATGCGAAAGATTTACCATTATTTTCCAAACACCTTGTATAAAAAACGAAAAGATATGTTAAATGTTAAAAAGGCATTCATTTTTGTTGATCAAATATATTTTAATAAAAATGAATATCGTTTGCATTTTGTAATTATCACCATTTGCCCGCCCGTCCACGTCAAAACAAGCTCCAAAGTCGCGCGTCTATTATTTAACTGTCGAAATATCAATGCACATTACAAAATCAGTAAAATAATTTCTTTGTTACATTTTTTATAATATATTCTCCGATGAAGGCTTTATTGCACGGTATTTGCTTTACTTCTTATATTCGTTACACACGCACATTGCTGTTTTTTTATTATTTTTAAATTACTGAACACTATCATTCACGTTATATTCTAAAAATAAAAGAGTTATTTAGTATTCATTATTTTAAATAACAACACTGCTGACTTATTTTTTATTTAATATTTTATATAAGTTCCCGGAAACTATTTTATATATTTTATTTTAAATAAGTCGTATTAGTTTTTTTTACCGATTCCTACGATTTTATATTTTAAATAAGTTTCTGGAACTTATTTTATATTTTTTATTTTAATTCGTAATAGTTATTTTATCCTGCCATGCTCGGCATTATACGTAAGTTTAAAGAATTTCGGAAAACAGAATAATTTGCAGTAATAGTGTCTTAAATTAATTCATTAACTGAAAAATTATATAATGATTAACAAGATATTTAATACTTTTAGCCAAAGCTGTATTTAGTGCAAATTGTTTCACAATCTTCTTATTTAAAAATTGCCGTATTACATGCCCTAAAGCTTCAAATTTGAAAATTCAAAATGACTGAATCAATATGACGGCTTGAAATTTTACAAAAATGCTGAAAGATTTCAGCGAAATGTAGTAATACGGGTTTTTTGGGATTGATTTTGAATTCATACTCAAAATTTGAAAATTTAAAATTTTCAGGGATTGCTGATGCCGAATCCAAACTTAAAATTAAAAAATAGAAACCCAAATTAAAAAATTCAAAATAATTGAATTAATACGGCGGACGGTAATGCTAAAAGTCGCCCGATATTGGCGAAATGTAGCATTAGGCCTGTTCGAGCGTTTTTACGGCGTTGTCGATTTCGAAACGTATACAGAATTTGAAAAATAGCTGACAATCTGGCGGACAGAAATGCTAAAAATCTTCCGATTTCAGCGAAATATAGTATTAAAGAATTTTCGGGGTCGCTTTAAAAATCCTCCGATTTCAGCGAAATGTAATGTTAAAGGATTTTCGGGGATACTGATGCCGGATTCGAGTTTAAAGAGTGATCTCAAAAAGTTATTTTCACCCGTTTTTTGTACTCTGCAAAATGATACCCTACAATGAGATATCAATTACAAAGAAGTTTCAAATTGAGGTGCCAATTGTTATCATAGCTGGAGGGGGGAGGGAGATTACGTGTTGCGCCTATGCAAAAATCCGTTTTTTTTTACATTCCCAGCTCTGATAGTAATTGTCACCTTAACTTCAAACTTCTCTATAATTAATGTTTCAATATAAGATAAAATTTGGCACACAATTCAGTTTCAAAATAGAGGGTTCAAAAAGCGGGCGATTTTTGAGGTCACTCTTTGTAAATAGGAACCCAAATTTGAAAATTAAAAATGACTGAACCAATATGGCGGACGGAAATGCTAAAAATCGTTCGGTTTCAGCGACATGTAGCGTTAGATTTTTAGAGCCTTTGATTCTAAATTTGAATTTAAAATTCAATATGGTTGAATTAATATAGAATAGAAAAAATGACTCAATATATAGCGGACGAAAATGAAAATGCCAAAAATCGCCCAATTTTGGTGAAATGTAGTGTTAAAGGTTTTCCGTCCAGAATGTTTCAACCTT
>NW_017305843.1:372237-374029 GCF_001594115.1 Trachymyrmex septentrionalis | reverse complement strand
AGAGAGGGAGAGAGGCAGAGAGGGGGGAGAGAGAGAGAGAGAGAGAGAGAGAGTGAGTGATACGCTGCGTATCACAAAAATAATGATCCCATGGTTCGTCACATAAAAAACTCCAAACTCTCCGTATGGTCTGCGCACGGGCGTGCGTAAGATAGCACTTTAAGTCGTGAAATAGAGATTTTTGTTTTCGCGCCTCGTAACTGGCGGCGTTGCGACGAATCCACCATTGTCGCAACGATTGGCTGTGCCTTGCGATTGGTCCGTGGACAATACTCTCACGGGACTGGCTGACTTATGTCAGTGGCGTCGAAAAAAACTTGTAGCAATTCTTCCGGAAAACGAGTTAGTTCATTGTACGAGAGTTCGAGAGGATAAAATAATAAAAAAATCTTGATAGTGAATCTCGTGTGATCTTCGTTTGCAACGTAGATAGAGTACGCCTTTTTCCCCAAGGAGTTCCTCAGAATATCCTTCCTTCGGGTTAATTTTGACTCTCCCCTTTAAAAAACTCTCCCTCTCCTCTTTAAAGAAAGAAACGCTATAATTCCTAAAGGAAACCACGGGCTAGTTTCACTGCCTTACAGAATCCATTTTTCAGAAGTGGGATTATCCACCTCTGTTTCGTCGTGCCGTGTTCAAGTACCGTACGAAGAGACATATTCCCTTTCGTGTCCGGGAACATCGGCGTAGGGCCACATCACTACTACAGTGATTCGAACACGAGTTGGAAAATCCGACTGCCATTATTCTCTAAAGTGCGCGCGGCGATACTCGTTTTTAGGCGGTCGTGTCGTATAAAATATCACGTGATCAACGTGTGACGGTGGATCGCTCATTAGAAACCCTCTGATTCAACGATCTTAATATAATAAGATAAGAAGAAATTAACGAACCTCGGTCTACCCGCTATAGCTGGGAAAAGTGTATCGACACTCTTGCAGATTATTATGAAAGGTGCACAATACTCACAGCTATGCTGGATCTCTCAAAGGAAGACGGAAATATCGGCCGTTAGCCATCAACCCACACATATCTCCGACGGCATAGGGTCCACTAATTTCGCAGAGTTCGTTAGAACAGTCGTTACTCGAGCTCAATAGATCGCGCAATAACAATTGTTACTTGCGCAGTTAATAAGAGACAGACAGATAGTTAACGTCAGATACTTGTGGATTTGGTATCTGGTAATGATCGTAACCCAGAAGTTAAGCGTAGTGTTCCGTGTACGTGGATTCTTATAAACACGGAAGACAAATTCCATACGTCCAAGCAAGATGGAAGAGATCATGAACTCCTGCTGTCCATCAATTTCCATCAGTTTCAATGTTGGCTATTGTTCCACCAGCACAGGCTGTTACTCTTTTGACCTCAAATACCAGTGCTTTATAGTGCAGAGGATGACGATGTGGATCGTTGGTTACGTAGAGTTGAGCACGCTGCTGTTGTTCATGGAGTTAACGACAATATATACAATAAAAACTACTAGCCGCAACCAGCAAATTGCAGCCACTAGCAAGAGATTGGTACAATATGGACATTAGGTTTATTATGGATTCATGATTCGCCTTCAAGGAGACTTTTAGAAGGTTTAGGCGACAAGTATCTTTTACAATGGTGATGCAGAAAGCAGACGCCTATCGTTGGAATTTCTCTAAGAAAAGTTTTATGGACTATACCGCGAAGAAGATTAAGCTACTTCAACCCCTACAGCTTGAACAAAGAAATATCAGTTTGTTGATTGGAGGAATCAATCATTTCTCTGTTAAAAGTGCTGTTGCGTTGATCAACGTTA
>NW_017305843.1:343615-372137 GCF_001594115.1 Trachymyrmex septentrionalis | reverse complement strand
CAAAGAAATATCAGTTTGTTGATTGGAGGAATCAATCATTTCTCTGTTGCGTTGATCAACGTTGAAACAGTCGACGGATTCCTAGAGAGGATGTATCAATTGACCAACATGTGTGTGGCAACACAGAAAAAAATTATCCCCTCCTTCGGTGACAAAGGAGAAAACAAAAGAGCGAGTTACGCTTGGTTCACCGACGAAGAAAGCAACTCAACCGAAATACAAATCAGTCTTATGCGCTTATTGTAAAGCGAAGGATCATGCCAAAGCCGACTGCTGTAAGCTGAAACGGAAGGAGAATATCTCCTCTAACACACCGATCAACAATACCGCAACTGTGTCAGCTATGCAGAAAACAGCTAAAACGGAAAACACATCAGCTAAGGATAACACAACTGAGGCCAACGGATGTCGCATGCGTTAAGGACAAGAAAACGTCACAAATTTAAACGATCGAATCAATAGTTGAGGTTAATTCCAGGAAATAAGTGTAATCTGTTGGCTCTTATTGACACAGATAGCCTAGTATCATTTATACAAAGGTCAGTTTGTAAAATCTTTTTCGGTCAGAATTTTCCTTATAACATAACTAATGTTAAACATTTACGCGCATTAAACGATTCGTAAATTAAAGTCATTGGCAGAAAGAAATTAATATTAATATAATTCTGTCCATGTTACCGGAAACGTCTACTCGAGTTACATTTCAGATTATCGATAATGATAATTGGTCTACACATTTAGTGTTCGGTACAGATTTTTTGTCTCAAAATGACTTAACTCTGATTTTCAAGCCGACGGATAGGAAGTCTGAGGATAACTTAAAGCTAATAAACGAAGTTCTTTCAGCGGATATTATTGAAAAAGATGATTTTCCTATTGCCCTTACAGAAATTAAAACTGATTTTGGCCATGATGTTGATAAGCGAACGTATAATAGTATAAAAGAATCATATGATACACTGATAGAAAAGCGAGAAGAGCTTGAACTGGTTACATTACATCTTGCTCAAAGACAATTCGATATTCGCATATGCTCCTCGGAAGTTTGCATGGACCGAACGGTTGCAGATTTGTGAGATTATAGAAGACCTGTTAAGACGGGGTATTATTAAAGAAAGTTGTTCGCCATATTGCTCACGCATTGTGCCAGTCCGTAAGCGGAATGGAAAATTACGATTATGTGTGGATTTTCGTTCCTTAAATAAAAGGATAGTGAAACAGAAATATCCTTTTTCAGTCATAGAAGACTGTCTAGCGCCATTAGCTAACAAAAGTGTTTTTACGCTTTTAGATTTAAATGGAAGTTTCCACGCTATTCCGATATCTGCAGAATTTACTAAGTACTTCTCTTTCGCCACATCAGACGGACAATATGAGTATGTGAAATTACCGTTTGGGGAGATATTCGGAATTCCCAGCAGAATTCCAGAAGCGCTTATTACGCGTCTTAGGACCATTATTACGTTAACACGAGGTATTAGTTTATGTGGACGATATTTTGATTCCGACTGAAACCGTTGATGAAAATTTGAAGATTTTGTCACCCTGTTCGTATCTCCTAAAGCAACACGCTTTTGAAGTAAATTATAAGAAGTGTCAATTTCTAAAAAAAGAACAGTTGAATACTTAGGATATACTCGTATTGTGATCAATCAGGAAATTATCCCGAGCGAACGGCATGTAGAAGCCATCAAGAAATTCCCAGTGCCTAGGAATATTTATGAGCTTCAGAGATTTTTGAGTTTAGTTAGCTTTTTCCGAAGATTCGTACCTAGATTTGTCGAGATAACAAAACCACTCTACTTGTTACTTAAAAAGTCCATGACATTCGAATTAAACAAACAATGTATAACAGCATTTAAACAATTAAAATCATTACTTGTTACCTTTCCAGTGTTGCAATTGTATGATCCACGTCGCGAGACGGAATTGCACACGGATGCGAGTTTCAGTCGCTTTAGCGATAATCCTTTTTCAGAAGCAAGACTTAGGTTTGTGGACGGCAATTGCCTACTATAGTCAAGCGACAAACATCACAGAAAGCCACTATCATTCGTTTGAGCTTGAAATGTTAGCCGTGGTTAAAGCAATCGAAAGATTCCTATATTTATTTATATGGTGTTAAATTTATAGTGGTTACCGATTATCATGCAATTATGTACGCGATCAACAAAGCAAATTTGAATCTGCGTATTGCATGCTGGACTATTCGTTTACAGAGTTATGACTTTAATGTTCAACACCGACAAGGTAACAGGATGATGCATGTGGATACTTTAAGGCGCATCGTAGCTTCGGTTGAAACTATTCCGCTTGAAAAGGAATTACAGTATCGCCAGCTGTTAGACCCACGAATTCGTGCGATCTTAGATCAACTTGAAGTAGATGAACTTGAACGTATAACACTTAAAAACTTTATCAAATCAAATTTTTACGTCCTCTGAATAATAATAAAATACATAAAATAGGAACGTTATGTAAATATATCAGTCTACCAAAAACATTAAAAAATGTAATATCAATTCTTTTAATTATATCTTATATTATTATTTTTAATTATAGTATTTATAATCAAATTTTATACTAAATGTCTCTTTTCTCATGTGTCTTTTATTTAGCCCTGTTTAAATCATCTTCTCGATTAGCACTATTGCCATCTGAGCGAGATCTGGCTTTTTCAACTATCTGTCCTTGATCATGCTGCTTGTCCTCCGTTTGAGACAATTGGACTGTCTCGACAATAATAATGTCCGAGTCACTTGGTACACTCGATTGCGGCTCATCCACCTATATGGAACATTGTGATAGCCTTATGACTGTTCCTGTTATTTGTCTGATAATGCGTTTGTAATATGTTCTGAGGATATGGATGACTGGTCCAATGTAGTTATAGTTTCCTGGAATCAAATGCGAACATGTGAACGAATTAGATTTGGTTACAAAGTCGGCGATAGTTTGGGGAGTAGGGTCCGGCCGACTCCAACGGTTAGGTCGGAGTTAGATCGGGGAGTAGAGTCCGTCCGATCCCAACGGTTAGGTCGGGAGGGGTAGGGTCTGGCTAAACCGTTAGGGTTAGCCAGACCCTTAGAGTTGTTATATGTAATGAAATTATTAAGATAATTGATATCTTGAACGCGATGAAAGTGCTGTTATAAATATATTAATGATTTTTTATCCCGATATATTAAGTTTTATATTCGCAAATTAATAATTAATAATAAATATCTATTTGTTGTATCGATCTAATTGTTGTTAAGTATTTTTTCTCCGTTTATCAATATTTCATTAATTTTCTAAACATTGGTTTAGAAAAATTTGTGTTATCGTACGTTTTCATATAATTCCGCATTACTAAAATTTGTTAATTATAGTCTTATATTATTATTTTTATTATATTTTGAACAGCATTTATAATTTTATATTGTATTTTAAATAATTATTATAATTGTAATATCAAATTGTATGAAGGATTACAATAAAAAATAATATTAAAAAAGTTATTGCAATTTTATTAGCGAGATACAATAAAATAATTAGACAAAAATAAAAAAATAAATTAAAAATATATCTTATCTACTAAATTTATTAGTAGCTTCTTTTTTTATTGGTTTATTTATAAAGAAAAAGGACTGTCAATACAATACAATTGGCGGAAGTGATGGAGGCCTCTATAGCTCGTTTTTGCTAAATTATACCTTAAATTGACAATATGCTTAGAAAAGATTGAATTGATTGCTAGTAATTATAGAAACTTTAATATATACTAGTAACTATGTTTTTAAAAACGAGTTGAAAATTTGCATGAAGAAACATAATTTTGTAATTTTATAAGATAAATATTTATATAGTAATTTTATAAGACAAAATTCATTAAATTAACTTATTTGAATTTTCAATTTCGTTTATTAAAATTCAATAATTTTTATTTACAAATGTAGGGGATCCGAAATTAAAATTCGTCCAAGGATCTATTAAAGTATCCCTTTTGTGAATAGTTGGCACGCTTTTGTCCTGAGGATTTAGTACAGAGACGAATCACATCTGCTTTTGACGATACGATTTTATCGATAGTGTCAGAAAATGTATGTAGTCATGTAGTTCCCAAATTGAAAATGGATGTACTAGCGCAGCGATACGGGCGATTTTGACATTAACAGGAACAAAGCCAGCATGGCCTCTCTCAGGTTTCTCTCTGATCCTTTCTCTCTGTTGGATAGATGTATGCATTTGAGTAAGACAGAACAATATATAATATAATGTCAGAAATGAATTATAGATGTCACTATTATCAAATTTGGAATTAAAAGAAGTCCGAGTGATATAATAATTAAATGAAGTGCAATAATGAAAGAATTGCTTTTGTAGATTCTGTCATATCGATGGTGATATTACCTCATGTAGATCATCAAGCTTGTTGGATACATTCGCCATTATTTATTTCTTCACGTTGAAGTCAATTTTTCCGGATAATAGTTGAAAAAATATTATTCAGAAAGTTACGATAAAATAAGTATTACCGTTATTTGATAAAGATTGATCAAAAAAGTTGAAAAATTATTTTTAAAAAATCGAGAAAATAAAAAGAAATATGTAAACTCTTTTTTTTTACATAAGTATTGTATAATTATATAAGTTCTTATGAATATACTATGTATAAATCTTACATATTCTTTTGCATTAATTATTTTTCAAATAAAAATAATTAGTGTATAAACGATTATAACAATTATTAAAATTACTATATAACTGTTAACAATTATATTTAAGATTATAATTACATTAAATTAAATTTTCGAGATATTAAAGAGAGATTCCGTATTAGAAAATAAAAAATAAAAAAATATTTAAATTTCTAATTTTTAATTGTATATATGCTGCAAATATATATTATATATAAAAAAAGATACATTATAATAGATAATCGTTAATTTAAATTTCACCATTTCATCATCATAATAATGGTTTATTGTTGAAGTGATATAGTTATAATGATTCGTAACGTATGTAACTACAATGATAAGTTTTTTATCTAATACAGTCGTGTTTATACATGGATTATACAATATTTACAATAACTTAAGATCGTACAAGCAATACTTTTCTTGGACAATTTCACAGGACATTAGCCAGGTCAATGGCTATTGGGATATTTTCGTCTGTGTCGCATAACGTTTCATTCGTAGTGTAAAGTATTTATACGGCGTACATGTATGCGCGCCTCTTAAACGCGTATCAATCGTTAAATTACGAAAATTTTGGTTAATAATACACTTATGATGTACATCGACTGTTTGCTAATCGCTTTGTTATACTTATCGACCATTTATTCGCCACACATTCACTATTTACAATACAGTTTTCTTCGCGTTTTGCTCGTGAAAGGGTGTCCTTTGGTACTTTCTCGAGATGGAGAAAGAAATTCTATATTTTCTTCTACAGAAAGATTTGTAATTTTATATGTCAGTAATCATTACGAAATATAAGTGGTGGAAGATTTGCTAATCGATTGTTTTGCTTCTGAATTATCATTATTACGAGAAATGTATTTGTGTATGTTTGTGAAATATACAAGTTCATAAAAAATTATCTATGGTATATCGTAAAACAACTAATTCGGCTAGTTAAAATCGGAATTATTGATCAGTGAAATGTTTAACGGTTCATACATCGAACTTGCACTTCGTTTTTCGATACAAATAATTTATACATCGTAGCTATATTAAGATCACTCTTACACATCGAAGATGAATATTATCAAGTGATATATATTTTCCATTCTTTCTAGTACGTCTCTTTCCTTTTTGAACGTAAAAATATAATCTGATTTGATAAGTACAAAACATCGATATGCTTTGATGCATCAAGTTCAATCACTCTTTATTCTTGGTCGAGTCAAGCTACCTCGACCATTAACGGAACTCGCAAGTTTCTCGGCACATCTCCCGCAGACAAACGAACAAACCATGCACTGGTAAGTCGCAAGCAGCTATCAGTGATTTTGATTTTTGGGGGACGCAATATACCTAAAAAAAGCGACAGATGGTACATTTGAAGTGACACTTTGTTTTCTTCTTTTTTTTTGGAGGGGGGGTTCCCTCTGTCTTTTTTGGTAACGTTACGCGATGAGAGAGAGAGAGAGGAGGGAGGGAGGGAAAGAGAGAGAGAGAGAGAGAGAGAGAGAGAGAGAGAGGGGGGGGGGGGAGGGAGAAAGAGACACTTAATCAATGTCAAAATTATGGAGTTCTTTCGAAATCTTCTCTATCTTTGTTAATCTTTTTCTCTTTCTTTTTAATGAGAAATGAATGATTAATAATTCAGATGAATAATTCTATCGAAGTGTTCATTAGAGGTGCGTATGTTTTCTAGTTGCACGTGAACTTTTCATTTTTAGTTGTGTCAATGTAATGTAGCATGTACCGCTGTAACATTCGCTGTAGTTTGGCTTTCGTCTTAAAAAGGAGAAGATACATAGAAGCCATTACACGAGTATTAATTTGTGAGTATGTACATACATGTAGGCTCAATTACACGTAAATTGCATTTTGCGTGTCAATCATATTAATTACGATAGCATGCACGCAGATCTTTCACGAATTTCAAAGATGATTCTAGAATATTTAAATGTATCATAGCTATGAAAGAAGTTATTCGAAAGTAAAATAATCAGCGTTGCAGAAATAAATGATCTCCTTTTCGACGAGCAGAATTCATTCTACGAAAATATTCCTCAGCGTGTATAAATTCAGTCATTCATTTTTTATAATTCACATAATATAATTTTCTTTAATTAAATATACTATGAGTTTTTAAAATATTTCGTTTACAAATTTTATAAGAAATTTGTATGCAAGAGTTTCAATATTGCTTCTGCAAATATGTGTGTGTGGAGAGTAAATTTGGAGTTTGTTTTTGTTAGCAAATCAAATAATTGTTTCATACGGAGGTTTTCATATTTGACAATATCCATATTTGACGATATAACGTATACTATCATATTTTCTAAGAAAAAAATATCTGTTTTTCGTTATATATGCGATTTTATTAAATATTTGGTATTATTTGTGTAAAGAATTACATTTTTATTGTGGATATGGTAGATGTACATAGACGATAGGTACCAGATCGGAAGTTCGCAAAAAAAAAAACGAATAATAAATAAATTATAAATTAGTACAGTATTATAAATGTGTAGTATACGTTTCATTGGCGATGCTTCGATCGTTCAGAAATTGATTAAATACATAAATGATAATAATAGGTAATAATGATTAATGCTACTGTATCAAGTTATTACTGGCTATTTTCAGTTGATGTTCGATAAAAGAATTGAATTACGCGCAATCAATAATGTAAAAGATGTTTTGTTACATGTCATGCCGTTTAAATGTGTCGAATGTCATAGTGATGTATATTTTACTTATATGGACATATATAGGTTATTTACTAAAAAATCACAGATAAAAGTTAATATTAAAATTTTTTTTTATAAATTATTATTATAGATAATTAACTTTCTAATATAATAATTACAATCGCGTTTAAAAAAATATATTAAAACATAGCCAATAATATAGTCATAGTCTCTCTCATATTTATATAAATTAACAAATCTTTGAATTATCCGTAAAATTAAAAAATAAAATGAAAAATAATTGTGGAAGTTTTCGTAAATTTTAAATAGCATTTAACGTCGTTATTTCTCCAATTGGAAATCTCTCACAAAAATGAATAACATCGTATATAATTAATCTAAATTATATTATTATGGGCGATGCAAATATAAACAATTTCAATAAAAATTATAATAAATGTTATAATAATTTCTACTATCATAATTTATTATAACATTTGTTAAAATTGTTATATTTTATTATTATTATAATTATCACAATAAATATTATAACATTGAAAATAAATATTGCATAATAAATATAATAAATGTTATAATGTTTATTATTATAATTTAATTAATTGTAATTTTGTAATAATTAATATTTACAACGATAACGTAAACATCGCCGATGATGTATGGAGGATGGACGTTTAATAAGTAATAATATTAAGTGTTATTTTTTAAATTATAGAGTCTGATTCCGAGGCATTCGCAAACATTCGCAATATATCGCATGCTGTTTTTCTTGCATACGTCCATCCATGCATGTAAACGATAATAAATTTATTATCATTGTTATAATACTATGATACAAGATATAAGTACATTGGTTTAGTGATTGCAGGCTGCTCCTCTCATATCACAGCGAGGGGCGCTGCCGGGCCCGCCTTCTAAATTATGCTTATATTCTATCATCCTCGCATTTGTCACGTTCTAATTCCGTTTTTCTATCACGTATACACATCGCACGCATACACATCGTAAACAAACGGAAGCAACACATATACAATCACGCGTATATACAACTCGCCCAATTGACGCCCTATTCAATTGCATCAATATAGTATATGTATACATATGTATATATATATATATATATATGTATAATCATGTATTTATATATTTATATTCATAATATATATACACATATATATACTTTTATACATACATTCGTATATATATATGCATATATATATATAGATATATATTTATATATCCTTATGTATATAAGTATTTATAACGTAGCCTTAGATAACCCGGAGAGGTGACCACCGCTGTCGCGAATGGACGGTCGAATTATGTCGGGGACACCCGTAAGGACACGACGCCACGTGTCTTGTGGCTCCAATATGCCTATACTCGCCTTCTCTTGCGAGCTGAGCTCAGTCTAGGCGTCGCGTCTAGCGTGAGGATTCCCACAAATCCCGTACGAAGGATTCGCAAATCGTACGTAGATACGTATGCATGTTATACAAGGCTCGATCGAGCATGCTCACTGGATCAATATTAAGCGGAACGTCTCGTCAGGAGTCGCCCGCATCACGGGCGAGCGATGCGAAAGCTTCGGTTCGAATAAACGATGAATGTGAACAGCGACGGTGACACGATCGAGCCCCATCGCGTATTGAGAGTTTTCGAATCGGGATCGAAACTCTCAGTGTCCTAGCCTACTCGGAAGCCGTCGACGGATCGATGGAATCTACCGACTCCTTTTACGCATATTAAGACTAGCGCGATAATAGGAACATGGTGTCTTCGCTTACAGACATTGAAAACTACTACCGGGCGCAAAGAGGAATGAAGAAAGGAGAGGAATGCAGAAAGGAGAGGAATAAAGAAAGGAGACGAAGAGAGAGAGAGAGAGAGAGAGAGAGAGAGAGAGAAAGAGAGACAGAGAGAGTGTGTAGGGATATGTCGTCACTCGTACGTGGAGAAATGCCAAAAGTAAACTCGATCACCGACGAGCTACGTTCGGTCGTGCGATTGTCCCGATGATCGTTCCGATCGTGTTCTCCTGACGTGAGAGATTAGGCGATCGTTTTCAGTTCCGAAGATTGTCTTCTTTTGAAATGCACGAATACAGCACGAAAAAGATAGCTGCGATATATTATGACTGCTCCGATCGAGATTTGCGGAATCATCTTTACGCGATGCATCATTGCGTGATTGAAAACCAATTGAGCTTCCACTCTGATGATCGCGCGGTCTTGTGGGACCGAATGAGTCGATAATAAACCTTCGCCGATTGGGACGGAGGGATGGCGGAGTCGAGATTGCCCGCTATCAACATTTAATCGCCGCGATTCTGTATTTCTTCTTCTAAACTAATTCAGTCTGAGAGAATTGTATCAATTATATTATCAGCCTCTTACGTGGCGGAGATGCTGCCGCTATGAACGAACACTCACGCCTTTCATGTAGCTAGGTGGAAAGATATGTATCCGTCAAGTTTCACGCGGCTAATCCCTCTCCTCTCGCTGGTGGCGGTGGTAACCGTGCTGTGGGCGGTGTGGCGTCATTCTCGGTTCTGCTCGGTGTTTCCCGATCGAAATGGTGCTGAAGAGTATCGCCGGTCCAAGACACACTAGTGGACGTTTGATTACCACCATTTGATGACGCACCAGGCGAATGCGAAGGCGATGGTGTTTGGAAGAGCATGGATCCCGAGGGTATTGCGGACTTGCCATCCACTAGAGGTCCGTTATTGGTTGGCCCCATTGGTTTATCCAAGGAGAAGCCACCTCCGCCGGCACCATACACCGAGCCGAATAGACTTGCCGCGTATTTGCCCGCGCTCAAGGAATGGGGCGGTAACCCGTTGCTACTTTGAATTACCGAAATCTCGTTCAGCTGTAAGTAATGTACGCCGTTTGGTTAGGTTTATTCGGGAGCAATTACCTACAAAAATGAAATAAACGGTGATTGTTAATGCGGCACCCGTGATACCTTTGGTATTTAATCGTGTATCAAACATTTTAAATTGAGCAGCAATCATTACGCAGCATTGGAAAATGCAATAAATTAAAAGTTTCCGCGAATTTTCCCTTGATGAATTCAACATTTCTATTCAGCAAGATGTCTATAAAACACTTATTACGCTGGTCGCCTTTGAATTATGCTGACACGGAACAGCCTTTCAGTTCGAGCGATATAAGTATTACCTTCTGCTGGACGCCGTTAAGGAATGGCGCGGGAAGATACGGGTAAAAAAGGTCCGGTCGTCTTTGCAGAAACTCTGAGTCCTTGGGCGTGATTGGCAGGGGAGGTATATCCAATGACATCCGTCGACCTCGGCGTGATGTTCCGTTGGTAAACATGTGAGTACCCATGTGCACCTGCGGTAAGAAATATCAGAAAGGCGATAAGAGGCGATACTGCGCGTCAGTTTTCGATCGGGTA
Organism: Trachymyrmex septentrionalis; assembly: GCF_001594115.1. NCBI lineage: Eukaryota > Metazoa > Arthropoda > Insecta > Hymenoptera > Formicidae > Trachymyrmex > Trachymyrmex septentrionalis. The sequence goes on along the minus strand of NW_017305843.1, from coordinate 361,345 downwards.
AAGCGCTGATCTTTCATCGAGCTCGAGCGACTTGCGATGTTTACGCGTTTTGGCGTTAGTAGAAAGCAGTAGCGACTAGCTGGTGTTAGTAAAGACTTTTCAGGAACATGTAGAAGGAACTCAGACTTTCGACATCTAAAAAATTAATGTGTTATACCTTGAGGTTGCCTTTGGTGGTGAACGCCTTCTGGCAGACGGTGCATCGGAATGGTTTGTCACCAGTGTGAGTTCTCATATGGATCTGGAGCGCCGAAGACGAGGAGAAATTCTTATTGCAAATCTGGCACAAATGCTTGCTCGGCAGGCCTGCAAATACATATAACGGTTTCGCTAAACTGTCCCTGACTTCGTGGTAGTGATATGATAATGATTAAAGAAAATAAAAGTCTCAGTCTGAGGCAATATGGATCTTGAAAATTATAAAAATGTGACATAAATCGACTCAGTGACGTCTTTTATCTAATAAAATCATATTTATTCGTATCATAGTATCGGAAATGAAAGTATTATACGATGCCACCATAGCTACAAAAAATCCAATTTGTCCTATATGAATGAAGAAATAGAAGAAATAGAATAAACGTAATCCGCTACCAGCAATCTAGCATGTAGAAATAATGATGGACAAGAAGCAGGAAGATAAGTGAGTCTAACAAGCGTGTTGCGAAGCAATAGCATTAGACATTTCAAACTACGATTTTCGTTAGCGAGAGGGGCCGTCAATCGTGATTGACAACGCGTTAGCAATGAGATCGCAGCCGAGCGAAGCTGAGTTCGGATAATACGGGTGGCGCTCGATGAAGAAGCAGATTTTGTGCTGTGCATATGCGCGCGCGCGCGCGCGCGCGTGGTGTTTGTATATGTGTGTATGTAATAAGTCTTTTTTTTTTCTTTTCTTTTCCATATGAAAGCGAACAAATGTGAGTAAAATCATACTTACTGGCTGGTCTTTTCGGCGCTGGCAGATCTCCTTCCGGCGATCTTTTCACAGGTATTGTGGACTCGATGGACGTCGGTGGCATCGGCGGGGGTGGTGGAGGTGGTGGAGGTGGAGGCGGTAGGCTCGAATCATCGACGCACATTGGACTTCTGGAAGTCTCTTGTTCTTGCTGTTGTTGCTGATGCTGCTGCTGATGCTGCTGCTGTTGCTGCTGCTGCTGCTGATGCTGCTGCTGCTGCTGCTGCTGTTGTTGCTGCTGTTGCTGCTGATGCTTTGGATCGCTGAACAGATGTGGCGGCATATCGCGAATCTTGTGAGTCAACATATGCTGCTTCATATTACCCTGCGCATCAAAACACGTTCTATTGTATTTAATTAAGAAGTTGACTGTCGTTCCTAGAAAAGAATAGTTATAACATTGTTATTCATGTAAGGCATCTGTGTGCAATATATTAACGATCTGCGCCGTTGAATGTTATATAGTACAGATTAGGGACTTTATACTATTATTTTAAATGGGAAGTTCATCTTGCGATTATATATTTATATTAAATTTATACGACTTTAACTACTTAACGAGTTTAACGAATTTAACTCATCACAAAATATCCTTTTTGCTTCTCATTTTGTTTGAATACTGTAGAAGTTAAAGTAACTTCTTTTTTCATTTTTTACATATCTTTTTTTAATCAAAGTAATATAATTCACGTTATATTCGAATCAATATTTACGTTTCTATATTATTCTGATAAAGTTATCGTATATATTGCGCGAATGTATATATTTTACTTAAACTGTGATAATTATATTTTGAATTATTGAATTTAAATTATTTCAATCGCAAAAAGAAAGAACAGAATATTATTATGTAAAAAAAAATAACTGCAACTTGGTCATAATAATCGATTGCACGAGATCGCAGGACGAACGCGTATTGTACGCTTGCTGGTAGAGGAGACTCTTACCAGGAAGACGTGGTCCGAGGGTAGAAGTCCGAGGGCGGGTGGCATCAGCGGGGGCAGGCGGACGGCAGGATAAACAGACGTCAGCCTTCGCCCCCCTCCTGTTCCTGTCCGCCCCCGGTTCTTCCGTTCCTCAGGCCGCCGCCGTCTGCGTTTCGGTTTCTCACTATTTCCGGCGGCCGATTTCGCCGGGTACGAGCGATATTGGGAATTGGGTTGTGGGAGAATCGGACCCTTCGCGGCGAAGGGTTGATCCGCGCAGGAACATACTTGCTGACCGGAATCATCGTTCTGAAAGTACAGCAGAACAACGAGGACAATATAGAAGTGGTGTGAATAGATACAGCAGAAAAAAACTTTGCGTGACGAATAAGGCATTTCTAATATTTAATTATTTATTTCTAACTGTTGTGACTAATCCTTAAATATTAGCGCATATTTTCATAATGTCGTTAATGCTAGCAATAATGCTGAAATATTATTTGATATGTAATATATATTATTTATTTTTTACTCTTTTATTTCATTTTCTTATCATTTAAAGTATCTCATAAGAAGTTTTGCAACTATAGGCATTATTTAAGTTTTTTGAAAATTTTATATGATTAACATCCTAAGCTAATAATTAAGATTCAAATAAATGTGCAGTGTTTATAGTTATACCTATGTATATCAGCTGATCACGAAATGTTTTATGTTAATTATTTTATCAAATGAAAAAAAGTAGCGTTTTTCTTGAATTTTTATTTAATGTTGTGTGAATATTTCATTTAGAACATTCTTTAGAAGCAGAGTAATTTTTTTCGAACTAACAGTATTTTCGAATTTTTAGAGGGGTATTATGCAATAATAATTGAAGAAATGTGTAGATATTTTTAAACAATATTATTTCGTAGTGTCTTTTAACATAGTTTTGAGAAGTTTGAAGCTTATATAAGTCATATCAATTCGAACATAAATCTGTTTTGTATGAAAATCAAATAAAATAATAATACTTTTACAACAGGATACATATAGCAAAATATGGAATCCAGATGATTAAACATGTCACAATTAACAAAGTATCACAACATCGAGATATAAATCAGCAAATATGACATACAATACAAGCGAGAAAAAGAGTGAGAGAGTAAGAAAGAAAGGAAGAGATTAACAATTCGCAGAATACGCTTTCGAGGTAAAATTTTATTTAATTACCTTCGTAGAAAAACCTCGATCGCATATGGTGCATTTGAAAGGTCGCTCCTTCGTATGACTCCGGTAATGAATCTCCAATGCAGATTGGCACGCGAACGTCTTGTAGCAGAATTTACATGTGGTGTTGCCACGTACTGTAACAAATTGTATCTCTTTACATTTTCGATTCAATTCTTCATGCGTATATGTATTTCAAGGAATTACACTGCGAAAATATTTTTATCGCGTTTTCATTTTGCTCTATTAATACTTTACATTATATATATTTGTTTGCAATTCTAAAACTATAATATACACCTATACAGAAACTATGCATTTCGCAGATTATCTTCGTACATGTTTAGATCCATTATTAAAATGTTAACATTTCGTGAACATTGCAATTTACATTGTAGATTATCAGGACAACGAATAACTTGATATAACTTGATATACTGATGAAAATATACAAGGTAAAGCATTTCTGGTTGCGCAGTAGGAATTTGGAGCAAAATTTTATTGGCTGTTTAGTATGCTAGCGCTATTACACGCAGGAAAGTAAGGGCAAAAATTTATTGGTTGTTTTCACTATTCCTGTCGCCATTATGCGCAATGCTTCATCTTGTGTATTTTCACCATGGTCCCTGATGAGGTGAAGCAAAATTTTCATGAAACGTTATGGTATTTGAAAGGCCGGTGATCTTTAAATTGTATATTATATATTTTTTAAACTTACGTGGTACTTTCTATGCAGAAGCTATGTTTCGCGAATTAGCTCCGTGTTCCATTATTAAGGCTGGAGCCTTAACCTTTGCATATCGTATACATAAAGCATAAGAGAATCAATCAATCAGAGTCTTTCGTAGAAAGAAAATATTCTAATTGGTCGATTCTCTTATGCTTTATGCATTATGCGTTTTGCTTCAGCCTTAATAATGGCTAATCTGGAAGAACACGGAGCTAATTCGCGAAATACATAGCTTCTGCATAGAAAATACCCGTAAAAGTCTAAAAAGTATTATAATACAATCTGTCAAGGAAGAGTGTGACCGGCATAAATCTTATGTGAATTTTATTTGCGAAGAAATTCTGAGCGGGATAGAAAAATTGTAATTTATATGATGCGTTACAGAACAAGACAATTGGTTATATATGTATATTTTTTAAAAGAAATAATATTTTTTATGCATTAATTACACAGGTCCATAAAAAAAGTATCCTGTACTAGGGTGGAGATCTAGCTATTCTTACGTATTTTGAGTCGCTGAATACGAATCTGACATCAAAATAAGACTATCCAGGGCAAATTTTTAATCCAGAGCGAAAAATTGCTCTGGATGATCCTATTTTGATGTCAGATTCGTATTCAGCGACTCAAAATACATAAGAATAGGTGGGTCTCCATCCCAGCACAAGTATTTTTTTTGTGAGCCTGTGTTATCAAAAGTTCTTGGTAGAGCATTATATTTTCTTTATTTAAATAAAACAGTTAGTCACGATTTTCAAATACAGTGTTAAAATACATATACAAGTATAAAATATCAATAAGAGACTATATATATTGATGAACTGTCAAAGATAGTTCAATCTATTTTAATAAATCTTTTCTTGATACTAATTTTATTAAAAATAACTGCATTCTCACAAAAATAAACTTTTGTGACATAAATACAATTTGTTCTATAAAAATGTAGCTGACGTAATTTCAACATATCTTTCGTGTTTTATCGCGCTTCGATAGATCAACGGTATTAGATGTTTCATACCTAATGCTTCTGCTACTTGTTTAAAATATCTTAGATTTTTTGCGCTCGTTTCTTATGACATTTTCAGTTCTTTCAAGTGTATGAAAAAGGAAATAGCTTCAAATTTTTTAGTGTACGATAGATTTTTTAGCGATACTCATCGTTAAATATGTCGTTCTTTAATAAAATCAGACAATAATTAAGACTCTCTGTACATAGGGGAAGAGCTATTCTACTGCTCGTTCAAAAATGTTTGATATAGTGATTAAAAAGTTTACTCGGTTACACAGACTATGTTTTAAAATTAATAAAACGTATGCCTAAAAATATCGATAATAACTGACAATGGCGATAATTGAATGATTTATTAATACAAAAGTGTTGTAGTACCGATTGTGTAATAAATATTATACTTATATACTTTTTTCATTTTTTTAAAGTTTATTAATTTAAAAGTTATGTTGGTCATGTTTTTATTAAACTGATTGCATGAATATTGCAAATAATTGGGTTATTTTTTTAAACCGATTTAGTAATCTTTATTTAAAAATTATATCTTGGTAGAAATTATATCTTGAAGATACTAAATAATTATCGATAATGGTGACAACGGGATCATTGATTAATATAATCGCGAATTAGTTGTAATTGAATATTATAAGTGTATTTTTATTATTATAGTTTCAAAATTAAAGCAATTTAAAGTTACCGATCATTCTTTTCTTTAACGTATTTACTATGATGTAAAAAGAAAGGTGATCCATTGTGATGCGCAGTGAGTGACAGATAGTAGAAATATTTGTCAATCAATCACGTTTTGAGCTCATTTACAGAAGTTCATGCGATTCATTCGCGTCGCAAATAAGATCAATTTCTAATTTGAGATTACAGAACTTCCGTTATTATGCGCAACGAGTTACATTTCTTTTTATATCATAGTATTTACATATTTCAATAACTAAAGTTATAAAATTATACCATTTTAAGATTATAATCCCAGTAAGTATTTATTAATACCTACGAAAAAAATTATCTAAATAAAATGAAAAAGAATAATAGAAAAAATAAGAATTGTAGTGCAAGAATAAATTGCACAAAAAATTTATAATAAAAAAGTTTATTTTCATAGTATTTTTTCTCAATAACATATATTATCTAGAGATGCACCGGACCGTAAAATTATCAGATATCGAAAAAGAATGTAACATCGAATATCCGATATCCGATCGGATATCCGGGAAAACAATGTTTCGAATCGGATATCCGATATTTTCCGGATCTGACCGAATTCCGGGACATTTTGTCTAAAAAAAAAAGTTGAGTAAAAAAAGAAAAAAAAAGGCAAAAAGGAAAAGAGACTGTAAGAGAAAAATAGTGATAATAATTATGATTTTAATGTTACCGTTCGAGTTTGATTAGCAATAGAGATGGTAATTGTAGAAAAAACACTTGTAATTTTGCAGCAATACAAGATATTATAGTATTATGAATATACATACTTATTTATAGAACATTTATATAATAAAACATCAACAATTTAATAATATAAAATTTCAATCGGATATATTCCCAGATACTAATGATTAGAGATGCATCGGAAAATATTCGGTGCCCAGTATTATTCGGCACCTTTTTATTATCCGACCGGAGTCATACATAATTAGTATTCGGGAATATATCCGATTGAAATTTGATATTATTAAATTGTTGATTTTTTTTCTTATACAAATGTTCTAGAAACAAGTATACATATTCATGATGCTATAGTATCTTAATATTGTTGCAAAATTACAATTTTTTTCTCTTTAGGCTTTTTTTTTTAGAAGACACTTTCTCGGAATCCGATATTCAGAAAATGTCGGATATCCGATATTATATTCTGTCTGAATATGCGATATCCGATAATTTTACGATCTGGTGCATTCTAATGATATCTGATTATCCGGTCAGACAGTAAAAAAGTGCCGGATAATATCGGATACCGGATACTTTTTGGACATCCGACGTATCCCTAATATTATCAAGATTATTTATTACCTTAAATACTGTGACAAAGTTGTCGCTCATTATTTAGAAAAACATTATTAATAAATAAAGGTCAACGAGTATTGATGTAAAATAAATATGAAATAAGATGCAGTATGTCATCGAATATAAATAAATAAAGATTAAAGAAATCAAAAACTGATAAGAGAAAAGTGAAAAAGTGTAAGCAGAAAGGACTTTGATCTTTTCTTTGCATTCTTAAAAACCTAATTTTATTATGAGATTAGATGAAATTTTCAATTTGGCAATGCATACTGTCGTCTATTCACTGCCCACATTTATTTTTCAATTTTTAATATTTTTGAATATTATATATAAGATTCTATTTCAAAATCGAAGCGAAACTACTTGTACCAAATTTATAAAATTTATTGTCTTAATCTTCATCTGAAGCTGACTCACTCATTTTGCATCTAATAAACAACGAGCTACTTTTAAATTATTAAAACTGTGACCTATTGTAACGGATAATTACTATATTACGGTTTTTATTACTATATATCATATTGTACTATTACTATTCGATGATATTCGTAATCTGTTCTTATTTTAAGACTGTCTTTAGTAATGTCTTAAGATGATGCAACTCTCTGATTAGTTCACGATAGATATTTTCAAATATCTTAAGATTGTACTTAAGATAATCTTAAATACAAAAACACACCGATTATGAACATCGGCTTACGTCATATTGTTATTGTTTTATTATTTCCTTTTGTTAATAGCTTCCCATACAGCACAGAAAGATTGCAGAAACATTTGCAGAATGATTTCACTGAAACATTGCAATATTGTGGTTGTGAAACGTTGCTGAATCATTGCTGCAAGATTCCAATAACAATAAGATGTCCGCTTTTTATTATATTGCAACGAAATGTTCCAGCAATATTGCAATGTAATGCATTTGGATAAATTTTTTACGAAGACTCTAAAATGAAAACTATTTTCTGTACATAACATATATCTCATTAACTTTAATTTTTCTACAAATTGCATTTCTAGTGATATGTGCTTTTAAAAAGCAATTTTTTATAATAAAACCATAAAAATATTTCAATAAATGTATTATTAATTCTGAAGGATAAATTTATTTGTAAGAATAAAGCATGTACGAGGTCTGTTCAAAAAGTATCGCGAATTTTGTGTTTTTTCAAAAATTATTTATTTATTCATGAATATCTATTTTGTCTCCTTCAAAGTAATCCCCATCAGATATTATACACTTGTGCCAACGTTTTTTCCAATCCTCGAAGCACTTCAAAAAATTATTTTTTGTGATCTTGTTCAGCTCCTCCTTCGATGCCGTCTTTATCTCCTCAATCGTAGCGTAGCGTCGTCCTTTCATGGGCCTCTTCAGTTTCGGGAACAAGAAAAAGTCACAGGGGGCCAGATCTGGGGAATACGGTGGCTGCGGCATCATTAGTGTGTTGTTTTTGGTCAAAAATTCGCGCACAAGCAACGATGTGTGAGCAGGGGCGTTATCATGGTGCAAAAGCCAATTTTTGTTCTTCCACAAATCCGGGCGTTTCTGGCGGATTGCTTCGCGCAAATTGCGCATAACTTGCAGGTAATATTCCTTATTGACCGTTCTACCCTGTGGCAAGAACTCATGATGCACCACGCCCCTGCAATCGAAGAAAACTGTAAGCAAAACCTTCACATTCGACCGAACTTGGCGCGCTTTTTTCGGTCTTGGCTCGTGCGGCAGCTTCCATTGGGATGATTGAGCTTTGGTTTCCACGTCATAACCATAAACCCATGATTCGTCACCAGTTATGACCCTCTGGAGCAAATTTGGGTCGTCGCGGACAGAGTCCAACAGCTCCTTAGCAATGTTAATGCGATGCTGTTTTTGGTCGAAATTGAGCAATTTTGGTACGAATTTCGCGGCGACCCGTCTCATGCCCAAATCATTGGTAAAAATCGAATGGCACGAGCCAATCGATATGTTTAGGTCCTCAGCAACCTCTCTAACGGTGATTCGACGATTGGCCAATACTATTTTCTTCACTTCATCAATGTTTTCGTCTGTTGTTGACGTGCTCGGGCGTCCGGCACGCTCTTCGTCGTTCACATCTTCTCGGCCCTCTGAGAACATTTTGTACCACCGATAAACGTTGCTTCGGTCCAAGGTAGCTTCACCATATGCCACAGTCAACATTCGGAATGCGTCCGCGCACTTAATTTTGTTTTTCACACAAAATTTGATACAGATTCTTTGATCCATTTTTTGGAATAGGCAAAAATCGAAGACGAGCCAAAACACGTGCAAGCAAAGCAGCTGTCAAAAATTAACTGAACATTCAAAATGGCCGAACTTGTCGGCATAAGTGAGAGACATGAGTACCAACATAACACCACAAAAAATCGAAAATCGAATATACGTAACCCGCGAAAATTCAAAATTCGCGATACTTTTTGAACAGACCTCGTATGTGTGTGCCCCGAACAAATATTATCCACATTAACATAATAATACAGTCGCTTGGTAAGTTAATCATGGATTAAGTTAATCGCAGTGATTCTTTTTTAATTCGAAGCCACTCCGAGTTAACTGAAATCGATTAAAAAGTGACGGTATGAAATTTATCAAAAAAATTCGAGCGTTGGTTTATTCTTGCGTTCACATAAATACATCATCGATCACATAATTAATATTTCGATAAATCATTTTCAGTAGCTTAATTGCTTATCGTTTTATCTGATAATGATATATTAATTGCATCTAAATTCGATATTATACAATTTTTTGATTTTATATTTAAAATAAATATAAAACTTATGGCACATTCGATAGACTAAACTAGTGCGCACTAAGTGCGAATTTCTTTGATGCGACGCATTCGAGTTGTGCGCACTGTGTCAGTGCGTTGCCGTATTCAGCAAATGAAAACTGACCCAGTGTAGTGCTGAATTTGTATTCGGACCAACCGAATGTACCGAACGAGTTCAAGAAATGTTGCACTGACAATACTTTGTAATTTGGTGTTCGAACAAACAAAACTAGTTAGCAGCAAAAAATTACAAAATAAATATATAAGGATAATATATAAGGATAAAGAAAGACTAAAATTATTTATTATAAATGAATTATTAGAAACAAGTAGTAGCGATGTTGAAATAGAAGATATGTTAATAAAAGAAGAAAGGCCAAAAGATAAAAATTAGGTTGTGTGAACATCGTGAATGAATACTCGGACAAAGAAGTATATAATTATATATGAGAAAAAATATACTTTTGATAATAAAAATATTTATGTTTACTACAATATCATTAGTTATAATATATGTTATTAGTTTCAAACTTAATTCTGCATCAGATCACATCAATCTAGTGTAGTTCTGCACCGTGTTAGGGCAGCACTGTGTCAGAGCAGCACTAGAACCGTATCAGTGCATGTGTACCGAATATACTATTAGCCGTCAAATAATAGATTAATAAATATAGGCCGTCAAATAATAGATTAATAAATATATAGACCGTCAATTTTAATAGATTAATAAATTTTTTATTTAAATATAAAAATTGATTATATTAATTATTATATTATAAAAACGGCTGGTAAACTAAATGTACTACATAAATATTGTAAAAAATTATATTTTTATATTATTATTATTGTAACAATTAAAGAATTGTTACTAATTGTAGTTTGCAATGTTTTTGGAATATTACAGCCATATTACTGACATTTTCCAGACATATTGTTAATTTACATTTCTGTAATATCTCTGCAATATTACATTGTAATCTGCAATATTGCAACATTGTAGCAATATTACTTCAATCTTCTGTGCTATATGTTTGAAACTAATAATAAACGTCAGCTAAATGTATTATTTGTATTGAATATTATAATCGTAATTATAAGAAAGGATATGGGAAGGTAAATTTTTGTTACATTTATTTCAAAATCAAGTAAAACAATAACGATCTTTTTTATACAGAAGCTATGCGTTTCGCGGGCTATCACAGTGTTTAGATCCATTATTAGAATGCTAATGTTTCGTGAACATTGCAATTCACTTTATCAGAGCTAGGAGTAGCTTAATATTGGAATTATCTCTTTTGTAGAATACTGTAATGATTACATTAGTCCTCTAACATATCAATATTGGCCTAGTTTACATCATGCGATCTGACCTATAATCTAACCTAATCTATACCCTAACTTAAAATAGATATTTTTAAACGTTTACGTCATATAGACCTATGATACTTTTGGACCTAATGTAAACCGCATTTAGTCTACATGTAATTTCCAATCATAAGTTACGTTTCTAACAACATTTATTGCACGTTATATTTATAATAATTTGTTTTACCAATTGTATGCATATCAACAAAATGTAAAGTAGAGTTACCTGTCAGTATATACTTTATACTTTACGCATTTATAGACCAATTTTAGTCTATTTGCGTTTACATCACCCGTTACATCTCATACAGTCTGAGATAGGAATTATCAGAAAAATCCAAGCTAGGTCGAATTACTTGACAAGCGTTTACATCGTCGCGGCCTATCGTATTTAAGTCAAATATAGGATATAATTATCATTAAAACTAATATAAACAGATAAACGCGTTCAAATACGATTCGTTGCGATATAATAATTGGTTTGTACTTTTCACTTTGTACTTTTTAGTCTATATTGATTTTTTAGTCGTTAATATTTTCTCATATATAATCTTCAACAAGCATCTGAGAATTAGTTTTTACAGAAGTATTTTGCTACTTCCTACAATAACTCTTAAGTGACAAACTGAACTACATATATATAACATATATTCAGTCGCTCTCATTATTAATCGTACTGTTGTTCTGATTATCCACTCTGATTATTTTAATCTTATTTTGATCTTCATCTTGTATTATACATTTTGTATAACATTTATTTCCTAACATATATATACATATATGTGTATATATTTTAAAAATTGCCGCATAAGCGGATTTTGCCCATTCCACCAAATACACGCCTATCCGTTATGATTCTTAGACGTGCGGAAGGGAGTTTATTATGGCGGCAATAGTTATGTATATATGACGGCGAAAGAAAACAATTCCTCATACTGGGTGGTCGTATCTCATCCTATGCTTGTATTTGGCGGTAGGTGAATACGCGATCTTTAGAAAATAATATCTCGCCAACTATTGCGAAAATTGCAAAATGACAAATACACAACTTTTTTACTCAATCCGCTCTACGGACATACGAAAATTGTCTGAAATATTCTGGGACTTGCATAACCTGTATACGAGTATTAAAAATGTTGAATATTATATTATATCTAAATTAAAACCTAAAACTAAGAAATAATAAAATAAAAAATAATACTAAAATATAATAAAAAGGAACGCATTGGAATATAACTAATATTCATAATATGTATAATATTATCATTACTAATTTATTATAGATAATATGGCCATCTTTTTCAAATCGGTATTGTTGATAGAAATAGTTAATAAGATTGATTTAAAGAATATTCCTTATTGTCGCTTGCTATCTTTTGTCATTTTTTCGTATTTTGTAAACCTACTTGCCTTTGAATCTTTTCCAAGCGGACATCAATCGTTATTGTATTAACGTAGAATGATTAACTTCCAGTTGTTTTCTAATATTGAGGCCGAGTCTTCACTTTTAGTTTTCTAAATAAAAAAAAATAAAATAAAAATAAGCCAAAATAAATAAATCGAAATTACCATTTTACCGTTTTAAGTACGATGAAATCACAAAGACACTCATATGCGACGCGATATCGCAAGAGATAGCGTAAATACAATGAAAAACAGAAATTATCGCATAACATTAAGGAATATAAGAAAGACGATTAAGGAATATAATAATATAGATTATAATAATATATATAATAATACAGATATATATAAAAATAGAGATAAAGATAAAAAGACAAAGATGATTATTGAAACAAAGGTAATAAGATAGATAAAAAAGAAGAAAGTTATATAACAGGAGAATGGGAGTGCTAGGTCCAGCTACACCACAAACAGGATATTGATATGAGATTGGATAAGACGGATACGCCACTGAGATAAAGGTATATACTCGACGAGATTGGACTTAACGATTCGCGGCAAAGAATCATGATCATAGTCGGACGAGGAATAAGGTGTAGCAGGAACCGCAGCCCGCCCTGATGCTAGCAGTTCCTACCTGCTGGGCCTCCAACAGCTAGGCCAAGCGGATTGTAGGTCGATGATGCGGCTAATACAGCTGAAGTGGTCAGCGAGGCTAATGGTCCGGTGCCGGGCCCACTTCCCGGGTTCACGGCATTCATCGACGTGACGCTATTTATGTTCGAAGTGCCTATCGTGCTAGTAGCAGGAGTGGACGAAACCGCTTGTAGTAGTCCCGCGAACATGCCGAAGGGATTTGGTGGATGATGCGGCGTGGTTTGGGGTGGTGGTGTAGGCGATGCTGAAGCCACCGACGCTGGCGTGGATGAAGCACGGGGCGTCAAGTCGAGCGGAGCTCCGGATGTTGGTGGGCTAGTGCTCTTCTCGCTACCGTTGTATCGATGAAAGGACGGCGACCTGGCTACATTCGTAGTCGTGGCTGTCGTCGTGATGGTCCTTACTTGGTTCTCGAGTGCTGCCAACGAAGTCGAAAATATAGGAAGCGTTACGTCCTTGTGTTCAGTTGTATCTTCACTTTCGTGATCCTGCTCCTCTTCAATTTCGACGCTACGCCTATCGCGATTCAATTCGCACCTCTCATCGTCCTCTCTGTGATCTTGCTCTTCATCTTCTTGATCTTCCATCTCTTCGCTATGCTCCTCCATAAATCTCTGTCGTTGGTGCTGAGATTCCTCTTTCGTTTCGATGTCGCTCTCCTGTAATTGTTGTTCGATGGCCGTTTGTCTGGATGGAGGGAATCCTAAGGAGAAGCCTGTACTGGTCGGATGTATCGGTGGAAAGCCTTGAGGGAGAAAAGATGCCAATGGATGATAACCGGGTGGGAACTCATTCACTTCTGCAGCCTGAATCTGTTCCGGACTGAGATCGGTGGGTTCTCCGGTATGAAGACGTATGTGTTGCTGCAATACTAGAGAGTTCGTAAATTTCTTGTGACACACAGGACACTGATGCAACACTCTCAGCGGTGGTTTAGCTCTGTGCACTCCCATGTGGGTTTTCAGATTGCCCTTCGTCGTGAAAGCACGACCGCAAATTTTACACTTGAAAGGACGTTCGCCAGTATGAGTGCGATAATGCATCAGTAACGCGCTCTTGCATGAGAGCACTCTGTGGCAAACGATGCACTGATTAGGATCGCTCAGTTTATGCTCGATATTGTCGACTAGTTGCTGTAGCTTGGACGTCTCTGAAGTTTTCGTTATTTCAATCAAGCTTTCCCAGGAATTATCATTGCTGCCCGGCCGTGGTAGTAAAGTCGAATAAATCGCTGGGTCCTTGGCTGGATCGATCATTTCATTTCCGGATGCCGTGATTGGTCCTGTCTGTGTAGAAACAGGAAGATGAGGAATTTGGTGATGAGCCGGAGGACCTGGAAACAGAATTCCAGCGAAAGATGTCTGTAGACTACCGCTACTCGCGCTACTGCTGGCTGGTGATGCTCCTGGGTATGTCACGATCTGTTGAGGCAAACGATTAATTGTACCTCTGCCTGAGAGGTTTTCAGGCTGCTCTTCTATTTCCTCATCCACTTCCATCTCTCCATCGCCCTCTAAACGTCCACTGATTTTACTATCCATACTACAATCCTCGTACGTTTGCGGTTGGGACGGTGGATTCACGGATTGAGGTGAATTAAGGTATCGTCTCGTAGTGTCCTCAAAATCTTCGCTCTCCTCCTCTGCAGCTTCTTCCGCTTCTTCAGGTTCTCTCTTCGGTGTTATTCGCTCAGCGCCTTCCCGACTCATCGGTCGTTGATACTGCTCCTGTCCGGGTGATCTCTGTTCGAGTTTTATCTCCTCTCTCTGTTCAAGCTGCTGCTTTTGATGTTGTTGATGGAGATTGTCATGAAAGGAATGACGAGAATTCAATACGGCAGCGGGAGAAGTGGGAGATGTCTGTGGAGCGGTGGTTATAGGTTTACTAAGGTTCTCCGGTACATCTTGATCGTCCCGATGATTAATAACTGGAGATCGATAAAGGGGCGTCATAGTGGATAAGGTGAGGCTCAGAGGTACGGGTGGTTGTGGTGGGAGGAAACCGTGCGTTGTTGCCGGGTGAAACGAGGGGTGATGAGAGGATGGTGGTGGCGGCGGCGGCGGAGACGGCATCGGTCTCCCGGAAGCAATTTGCTGTAAGAGGGGTGGGTGATATTTATCTAAATGTTCTGGAACAGGATTCGGATTCATCTTAACATGTGGAAATTTGGCCGTGTGCCTTTGGAAGTGGACCTTCAGGTTGCCCTTGGTCGTAAACCGACTGCCACATACGTTGCACTTAAAAGGTCGCTCACCTGTGTGGGATCGTATGTGGATTTGTAGCGCCGAGTCGCTACCGAAGACTTTGCCACAGAAGCGACATCGATGCTTGAAGAAGGGCTCGCCGCGACCACCGCTTGATTTCGAATCGTAAGGAGATAGTCGCGAGCCCTTGCCTCTAAACGCGAGCTCGTCGGCCAAATTGTTAGCTAGTCCTTGACTCGCATTATCCAATACTTCTTGGGTACGTTTTTGAAGAATGTCCAGAGTATTTGGCTCGTGAAGCGGAGGCGGATCGGTGTTTGTTATGATCGATGAAGCGAGGGAAGCGCTTATCGAGCAATGTGGTATTTGATGTGGCATCGGCATCTGGCTGCTGGTGGTCGTAATGACAGTTGATGTCGTGCTGGACGAAGATAAGGGTAGATTCAAAGGAGAGGCGCTGCTCGTCGAGGTGGGTCGTTCCTGAAGTAGATTCGGTGTCAGCGGCGCCGGTGATGTTTGCTGATGATGACTTGGCGGACGAGAAGAAGGAGGTGACGCGAGACTCGACAATGGTTTCGGATGAATAATAGGAGACGACGAAGCTTCTTTGTTATCGGTTGGCTCCGTCGACGATTGCATTACCGGTTGCCCGTGAGTGATCAATAATTGCTGCTGAAGTTGTCGAATCAGCTGTAATTGTAATACCTGTTGATTCTGAAGGGTGCACAGCGTGTTTTCCAGAAATGCCAGGTCTTGTAGCGCCGCTTCGCTGTCTGCCCCAGTAAGAGCAGTGGCAGCGAACTGAGCGACCGCCACTTTTGTATTCTGAAGGGCTTCGAGGGTGACGTGACTAGTTCCAGCTGGTGGGAATATAGCGGTAGGTAAGCCGCTCTCCACAAAATTATTATTGTTCTCCGCGTCTTGTCGATGATGAATCTGTTTGCGTGAGCCCTCCTCATCCTCATCCTGCTCGTCTTGTTCATCAATACCTTCTTCCTCATCCTCTTCCATAGGATCATCGTCGCCCTGATGAGATCTCGTCGCTGTGAGATCCACGGCTTCTTCGCCACCTCCTCCACCACCACCACTCTCTTCACCATCTGATGTAAAGTCATTTTCTTCTCCTGCAAAATAAAATGATAAAAATTTTTAAATAATAAGTCATTATTTTTATTTATAATTTATATCAATTCGTATATACTGTTCAGTGATCATATACGTTTGTGTTTTAAATGATGCATGCTTAATAGATTTCAAGTGAAATTCAAAAAGCAAGATTAATTCATTTTTCACATACATGCGAATATGCGAAAGCTGATAGCTATACGATCGACCAACATTAAAATGAGGACAGATACATCAGCACCTGTGCTTTTGAAGTTTCACTTGACGATTAACATAAGTGCCAAGGTTAACATGAAAGATAAGTTGACATCCCATATACATATTACATTCAGGATGTACGACAAAAACGGAATTTTTAATGGTAGCGATATAAATGAGTTTCCGGTTCTTTATGTTTCAAAAATATATTCTTTATATTTCGATAGAAATATAGAAATATAGAAAGTAATCATATATTCATTAGAGAGAGAGAGAGAGAGAGAGAGAGAGGGGGGGGGGAATGAACTACTATCTATTAAACGTTCCTATCAAAAGGATGTTTTAATATTATATGTTACATTTTTTTAGATTAGTAATGATATAAAAATGAACAAAAAGTGCATATTTATATGCATGTTTCATATATTTTTCTTTTAAGTGTAGGTGAATTAGATAAAATATATCCCATATATACAATATATACAATAAATATACAGTATAATAATATTAGCAACTACATAAAACAGATATTATTAATATATTGTAAAATTATAATTAAATAAAATTATAACTATTTTTTTAAATGTATATAATTTTATCATTAGTTAGTTATTTAGTTAATTATATACTAATCTTCAACTTTGTATCATAATTTCTTTTTTCTACCATAAAGAGTCATACGATATGTACGCAAATAAATCATCACTATTAAGAAATTTTACTTGTAATTCTTTAACACTTTGTTGAAGACCGTTAGATAAAGAACGAATAATAAGGATTTTAATTTCTTAGAAGTATAAGTACTAAAAGGGATAGAATTTAGAAGTACTACTGAATCGTAATGATTGAAATTTATTTTCTCTAATTCAAATTGAAATATATTCAACAAAATACAGAAGAAAACTTCGAATATCTCAATTTGTTTATAAAAGATGATAGTTAACATGTTGTGTTAAACATCATTTCAGAATCAAAAAAAGAAATATATAACTGCTTAGCAACAATGCATTCCAGAATCTTAAAAACACATGAAATAGATACGCGTCTATCTCGCATTTCAAAGAGACATTCAACTTTAGATAATGCACAAACTATTTTAACTCTTATATTATAGAATTCCATCTTCGAAGAAAG
>NW_017305843.1:316074-343515 GCF_001594115.1 Trachymyrmex septentrionalis | reverse complement strand
TTTTTCCAGAATATATAAATATTTTTTTATTTATATATATTTAAATTTTCGATTATTAAGTTTATGTTTGCCTAATAGTAATTTTTATAATTGTTACACATTTTATCATATTATTTTTCTACTCACTTCTTTATACCTTATGTGAAATGATAGAGTTGGAAATCAAAGTCGGATTTTTCTATCTAGTTATCCAGCATCTCTGAACAAAGAGAGTGAATTTCCATAATTTCGTTTGATCTTTTACATTCGATGTTGCTACAGCGTTATTCTACTAATGTATTATTGAAAATTAAGTATATGTAAAATATCACATTATACTTTTCCATTGATACAATCGGGCGTATATATATATATCTGTTCAAAAACAAGATATTTTTTGAAGACATATATAGTACATACGTTTTCCATAGCTAAAAAATAATATTAACTTATGCATGTAAGATATTTCAGCTTCAATGAAGAATTATATAAGAGAATAGTAAGATTGAATAATAGTAATTGCACTGTTAGAAATGTTCTTAAATTTCATTAACTTTTAAGCTACATAATTTGAACTTAATTTCATGACATTACATTAAATTTAATGTATTTATAAAAAGTACATTTGTGTACATGTACATAAAATGTATTTTTCATGAAAATTTATGAAATTTAATGTACACGTTCATTACATTTAAGTAACTACTGTAACTTAATTTTTAGTTAAATTCACTTTTAATTTCGTTTATAACATTTACATATAAAGGAAGCTCGTGGTTACATTTCTAACAGTGTGGTACTTTTTTATGGATAATAATGTTTAAAATTCACAAATTAAAGTCAGACTATAATGACAATCAAAAATTTTATATATATTTATTATGTATTGTACATATATAATAAATAATTTAATAAAAAAAAGTCAAATAATAAGAATCTATGTAGCTATATTAATGCGAAAATATAGGTTTATTATTTACAACTTAAATCGCAAACGTTTCGACTATGGTTTTTAGACTTCCTCAATGTTAATTTTAACGGAAGCTTAAATTATGTAAACGATAGTTATAAACAACGATAGTTATAAACAACAGCAAACATTTAAAAACAAGTTCTTGAAGCCGCAAATTGAACATGTAAATAGATGATTCGTTGGATCGCAGATATAAGACATACTAGACACAAATAAGTTATGAGAACAATTCAATTATCGCAAAGAATGCCGAGGTTCAAACGAAGAATGAGAAGCAACTTGTTATTCGAATTATTATTCGTTTTATTTTGTAAAGAAAATTTTTCTATTAAAAATTCTTTACACTCTAGGAAACTGACTAAAGTTGATTGAATCAAAATATTGATGAAATCTATATATTATGTCAAACAGTGAAATTTCGTTATAATGGATTATACAGCTTATGATCGAAGATATAACATGTATAATCCATTATAACGAAATCCATTGCAAATCATTTGAGCAAACATAACTAATGACGTTTGAATATCATATGAACTTAGAAGAAGTCAATATATGATACTAAGAAGAATTTAATGATTAATGAACATCAATTTTGACTTGCTACTAAACGTGACAAAATCCATTTTTCAAGTGAATGGTGATGGTGATGATGAAAAATAGATGAAAAATCGACAACAATGCACAAGGATCCAAGAAAAGATCCAGGCAAAATGAACTGAAAACCGAACTATTAAAATATTCTAAAGATTGATCTTCATTCAAAGAAATCTTATGACATATAACTAATGATGTTAGAAAGATATCATATGTATTATGTATTGTATAAATCAACAGTCAAATGCTTATAAATATTCGTGATTAAATCAATTGAAGCCATTAAAAAATGTCAAGAATTGTCTAGATTGAACAATGGTCGGATTTAGATATAACTTAAGACTCGATTTTTGTGTTGCTCATACTATATATCCTCGCTTTGTAGTTCGCATTTTAACAAGCAACCAACCGTGCTGAATCGATAGCAGGTATAAAATGTTCTCAGGAGCTGCACCTCGACTATAATGAGATTATATAATTTTCTGTTAAACCATTGTTGAAATTTTTGTTTCAAATAATTTTTTTTTGAATAATTTTTATCTCTTTATTAATTATATAAAAAATTAATTAATTATAAAAAATTTTCTGTTATTCACATTTTGCATATCTTCTACAATAATTTCTATAATGATTCTTACAACACTTCACTTAAAACTCTTGTCTCGTTATATATTAAATTTTTTAATTTGTAACTTTGAATTTATTTTTACAATATAATTGATTGTGCGAGAAATTCATATAATCATACCATATAAAATTAAATAATTATATAATTATAATTATAATTAAGACATTTATTATGGCCGCTCCAGGAAACATCTCACGTTTTAATTATGAACGTCCGGTTTATTGTTTAAGACTGAAGGGAATATTCTATTAGAACAATAGCGAACGTCATATTTCTTTGACCATTCATAGAAAACTGATGTAATTTGATAAATAGAAATGTCCTACCGATCTTTTCTACTTTTGCCATTATAATCTTTACAGATGTCACAGAAGAAAACAAAAATATGCTAAAAAATTTTTTGTTGAAAAATTTTAGAAAGTCAGAGAAATTTTCCATTTTTTTAGCTCGTTAAAAAAACTTCTTCAAAATAATAACAATAATGAAACTGTCCGAAAAATGGTAAAACATAATTAATCAAAACAATCAGCACTATTTAAAGTTTTAAATTTATATATAAAATTCTTCTTTAAATTTTTTAAAAAAGGTAAATGTGAATAGCGACGTTTCATTAAAAAGATTTACGTTCAACTAAAAAGATCAATCAACTCTTATTACAATATTTTCTTCTACAATTAATCTTTCAAACTTCTATGAAAGTAATATATACAGACACTATAAATTTTAATAAATAACACATTTTAATGATGATGAAGAAAATACTGTAATAGGTAGTTCAAGTTATCTATGATACATTCCTATTGGAAACATTGGATAGTCTCTTGTAAATAACATCAGAATAACAAATATCTCACGGAAAAAAAATTACGGTTGCCACAACCAAATAATTGTGATATTTTTCGCCCATCAATACATATTGGTTATAGAAATTATAGTATAATATTATGGAAGTTATCTGATTGCTCTATACTTAGCGAGGGTAACTGCTATATAGATGTGCAACCATAATTATATATATGTTAATCTGTTTTCAATTTGTAGCATTTACGACTTCATATTTATATGTAATACATAACCTATAACTTGTTAAATTGAACTTATTTCAAAGAGCATCTACATATATGTATAAGATAAAGAGCAAATCCTATGTTTTGAAGATAAAGTTCGCAATCTTTATCCATGATAGATCCTTTTCGTTGAAGAATATGCACGAGATAAAACGTTTTGCGAGGAATATGCATAATAAAAAACGTGCTCGCGAATTTTGGTGGTAATCAGCGGTAACAGTCATACCAAAATAGATTGGTAATAGTGCAACCGTTAGTATAACGGCCATGTAATCATATACCTACACATCTCTTAAACACATTATTGTTCTGCAGATACATTGAGAGATAGCAATAATTCGGTTGAGGCAATCATATATGTGAATATTCTAATCAAATATTACTTATCGATAGAGCTACGGTTGCGATAACCATATAGATGAGCATGTCTTAACAGCTACATTTAATGTAGTATTAACATAATTTAAAATCACATAAATTTCTGTTCCAAACATAGAGAGAATATTGTAGTAACAACCATTGCAATTTTTTCCGTGGTCTTTTACTCTTGACAATTCAAAGAAAATGTATAAGAAGTTATTTTCTATCTAAACACACAGAAAAAAAATGAATTCCTAATTCACATATATTTTTATTCTTGAATGCTATTTACTTTCATTTAAGTATAAAATGTTCTCTTCAATTATAAATGTTCACTGGTATTAATAATAAATAGATTTATGCAAAGTATATTTTATTCTTAAAATTGCATTCTTGTTTCTAAAATCATTATATGGTTCTAACAAACTCAATCGCATTATTTACAAACTATTTATTCTTGGATTAAGAATTATAAATTTGAAAATTTGCCGGCAACAGTGTGTATAAGGGCCCCTCAGTAATATCAATGTCGGAAGTGCATGGGTGTAGTGAATGACAATTGACAGTGGTTTTGTGAATAAACTGTTGCATTCGTGGAACATTCCTCTAAATATGGTTCAATCTTAAAGGTGGATGAAATATTCAGCTCATCCTAATGTTTCTGTCAGTTATATTGCAAATAGGGATGCACGAACAGCCGGCCGACTTTATTACTGCAACGTGATGAGAGATGCCTATACACGCGGGCGGATTCGCAGATCTGCTAGTTAAATGGGTTGGAGCAATGAATCCGTCGCAACGGATATGCAGCCAGCGTTCTCTATCATTGTGACGAGGTTGACCATCTGTTTGCATCCTTATTTGCAATACGGTTAACGGAAGTTGGTACGGTCTCAGCATTTCACTTGCTTTTGCATTACATTAGTAGAGGGTATAATCCAAGTTTGATTCAGTTTTTCCTTGGGAGCTTGTATCCCGTGCACATTAAGAGCTCTATATAAATGTGGTACTTTATTTACAAAGTTATTGTCACTTACTGCAGCATTGGTTTCTGTCATCTTGATGTTACTAAAAAGCATATTGGAGGTTTGTAATAAGTTGGTAATCAACAAAAAGTATCATTGAAGAAAAAATAATGCTAATATATAAGCATATTTAATGTTGAACGAGTGCAACTTTATTCTTGTATTGAAATAAAATTTGTTTTGAACTAAGAATAAAATTTATTTTATTTTACAAATAATTTATTGTTAATCGGAAATTGTTTATTCTTGTGTGCTATTCTAAGCATAAAATATTCTTGGATTAAAGCATTTGTGCATTTCTTTAAGAATTCATTTTTTTGCGTAAAGTTTTAATTTTCTTATATGATTAAATTAATTTTTCTATTTGTGATAACTCTTTTGAGGTTTTTACGGATATTTTCTTCAAAGATACCAAGTTTGAGTTATTACCGTGCTTTTATCCATTGCTAATGCCAATATTTCGTGAACTTTCCCGAGTTTTTTCACTTCATCAGGGCGAGGAGCACTGATACTCACAATCAGTGTCATACAATACCAGTGCGCTCCGTCTAGTATCTGCAAATCTTCTAGTATCTTTCTCTATTTTTATATTATAGTAGCTATAATGCTACTATAATGAAATTATTATATCCAATTTAAAAACGATTGATTTTGCATAAAATTTTGAAACAAAAGATTGAATATAAGATTTCGATAGCAAAAATATATGTGTATAAACTATTAGTTATTGGATTATTTATCTATTCGACATAAAAATATTTATTTTACACATTCTCTCGTCATATCAAGAGCAAATAAATATTTTAAACATTTAAGAATTATAAGTACGGCAGTATGTGTGAACACTGCCGTACTTATTGTACGGCAATGATGAATATCAAATACGATAAAGAAAGCCAAGATCGGTCAAAGTTGGATGTTTCAAATAATATATTATATATTCTTAAATTAATTTATTTCAGATATGATTGCGAGCCGAAAAACTTTCGGTTTTAACACGATCATTCTGAAATGCTAATAATCCCCCCTAAATTAGAATAGAAAGAAAGAGAATAAGAAACTTATTGAAGAATTTATAAAAAAAATATTACCTCAGCCAGGATGTTTTAAATATTTTAAGTTTCTAATGTGTTAAGTAAATATATGTACGCCTACTGGATATTTGTTGATGTCGTAACATGTAGAAAGTCTTCTTCGATCTTTGAGTGTGCAGCTTTAAAGGATCCATTATACATCTTTTTATGTATTGAATGATATCATCTTCCTCTTGCTCGTTCATTTCACACAGTCAAAACAAAATCACTAATGCATAAAACAACTGATGCCTACTATTGAAAACATTGATAAGAGTATACATTTTCAGTTAGAAATCGGCGAAACTATTTTAAGATAAAAATAAAAGAAAAAAAAAGATAGAGAAAATGATAGTTAAAATTATTTAGTTGAACTACAATAAATAATGTATTGGAAATTGTGAGCAATTATTAGATTTCGTGTATCGTATTACTGAGGATGATCCAGGATCAAGTAATGACTCTAGTACTTGGTAAGGAACTAGTCTTACGAGCATGCGATAGCGACGCCACCATCTATAGGCCCCACCATCACCAACGGCGACGGTGGTGGCAGCGGCGATTTCCTCTATGTCCCACCACTCCGGATATACCACGGCGTGAACTTCCACCACCACCGTCGCTTTGTGCCTCGGTTATGACATGGAAGGCGGTGCGGTTCATAAATCAGGGGGAAAGGGGGCGGCGCTTGCATGAGCCACTCACCGTCGAGTTATTAATTATTATCCAGTGCGCCGGGCGCACGATACCCTGCCGTCGCGGCGTCGACGAGCTCGCCTCGTCGCGCCACCGCCTACGCTGCCGCGTTTAACCCTCCTATGTTCCCCCAGATGTTCACCAGCGGGTGGTCCGGAATCGCGACGCTGCGCCGCGCCGATTTGCGCGACGCAATAGATTCCAGCCATTTCGTGTGCGATTCCGATGATAAATTGCGGACCGCAAGTGAATTTGGCCGTTTTGCGTTTCCGTAATTTCTGAATAGTAGCGTGGCAAACTCGACGGAATCGCGCGATAATCGATTCTGCGTGACCTTCATCGTAGTTACACGGCCACACGATCGTGATTCTCCATGTCGCGATTGCAGCCATACGTCCATCAAAATTTTTTTAGCTTCGTACATCATAAAAGCGGATTTAATAACATTCTACGTACAAGATGTCTGAACCGAATAAGGTTGCCATTATACATTAAATAAGACTCACTTTTAAATTTATTGTTTTAAACCGCACTTTTTAAGAATTTATGCTTAAAAAATGTTCCTCAAGTGCCTTATATCTAATAATCAAAACCAAAAAAAGGATGGTTCTTGGAATGTTGTTATTGAACTGTTGAATCTTCCAATTTATCGACTTTATCGATATTATAAATAAAAAAAAAGAAGAAAAAAAATAGACAATAATAGGGGAGAGTTACTGAACGCATACTATTGCTTAAATCTTGTACCTCATCAATATTTTATATTATTACTTAATATAAGCAACATTTAGTAATAAAAATATGAAATAAATGAAGAAGAATATCTATATAGAAAATTATAATAAAAAATTTAATAAATTATGTATTGTTTTGTCAGCGTTAGCAATATTTTTAGAAAATTAGGTAGGTACATCTAATATTAATTTTTGATTAATTTACTCAAGTAACAAGATGACATCTTAATAAGATCAATAAGACATGATTATAATGTCACCTTGTTATTTGGGTATGTATAGCAGATAATAATGTAATCAATGCAATTTTATTATGAATTTTTGTATTTTCATGGAAAGAAAGAGAGAAGTTTATTGCAGAATATTTTATATTCATTGTATATACATATTTGCAATTATGATAGATTATATAAAATATTTTTATAAAATCAATCAATATGGTATCATCACGAGATAAGACTGATAATTGACAATAAAATTATAAAGTATAATAATTGACATAAATACAAATGTCAATTGTAAAAATAAATTCAGGCGTTCGATGTCTTTGTCTTTTCATTATTGTTATTTAATAATTATTGAATATTTAATCTTTTTTTCGATAAATTATTAAAACTAGATATTAGTTAATTATTATAAGTTATAATGGGGGCGAGGCTAGTTGTGATGCTTCTTATTCAAGTTACTATAAATCTTTATGCAATTATCAATAAAATAATGAGAATTGCTTTAAAATGTTGCATATTAATTTGGTTAAATAATTAAATACTCATAAATTCTTAATATATCTCGTAAGTAAGAAAAAAATTTTGTTGATTGTAAAGAGGCAAAGTAGATCAATGAATCTCACCTATGGAACATTTTGAACAGTCTTGAAGGATAAATTGAGCCATGAAGATAATCGTTTAATAAGATTATTTAAAGCAATGAAAACATTATGTGTATATTAATTAAATCTTTATTAAAGTTTTTATCTTGTGTATAATAATTTGTAATATTTTCTCTTTAAATGTATTTTAATTGCTAAAATGGAAAAACTAAAATCTTTACTCTTTATAATAAAAGTCAAACGTAAAATATATCGATAGGAGGTAAATGCCTCCGACGGTCCAGCCAAATTTTATATATTATTCTATGAACTTATATAATATATATTATTATAATGAAGTCCATTTTAAACTCTGCACGTAAATGATTTTTCAGTCTTGAAATGTAAACTCCACTAAATTACAACAGTAATATCACAAGTCAAATTGACTAGCAATTTAACAATTCAATGTTCATAAACATTTTAATAAAAAGTCCAGGTTTGATCCCACGCTGAGATAATATTTTTCGCAATACAATTATTTACAGAGTTTAATACGTCATTTAGCATTATTAAGATAGTTTTAAGATGTATGCTTATGAACATCGAATTGTTAAATTGCTAGTCAATTTAACTTATGACATTACTGCAGTAGTTTAGTAAAGTTTGTGTTTCAAGACCGAAATAATCATTCCGATGCGCAGTTTAAAGGAATACATACGTAGTATATAAATTTACATATACAATTATACGAGAGAGAGAGAGAGAGAGAGAGGAGGAGGGAAGAGGGGAGAGAAAGAGGGAGGGAGAAAGAGGGAGGGAGGAAGGAAGAGGGAGGGATAGGGGGTAAGAGAGAGGGAGGGAGGGGGAAGAGAGAGGGGGAAGCACTCAAGATTCAGCTAGATTGTTAAAAGCATTCATCTTATTGGTTGTGTATTCATATGTACGGTTCTATGAGAGTCTTAGTTCAATATTGTTTATACAAAAAAAAATATATATATATCTTTAATTGTTAATATTTAATAAAATTTAATAACTTTTTATCAAAAGACACGGTAGTGTCTCGTGCCAAGTGAACACGCAGCGCGAGATTGTCCTGTGTCTTTACGCGTGCCAGCGAGTTGCGAGCATCTGAGATTAACAGTAAAATATCTTTAATCGTTAATATTTAATAGAAAAATATCAATCAAGATAGATTTTATTTAATCATTTGTTTATAATGTTAGATGTGGGACACTCTCCAATAAGTTCCATATTGATGTCGATTAAAATATTTTTTATAATTAAAAAACCGTAAATAAAATAACAATTTGGACATTAAAATTAAAAAGTATACTAATAACTTATATAAAAAGAAACATATCTGGTTACTATTAATCAATTTCTGTACGTAGATAAGAAAATAATACTCATCTAATAATTTTTACTTTTTATGCATAAAAACGAAAAAGCGCACGCGTTCAGTTGTTGACAGCCGAATACAGATTATTGTATTCAGCGCTGTAATTTCCATTTTAGTGCTTATGTAAGCATAGGTGTGTACATATGTATTTTAGTTACTTATATATTTGCATTTCCTGCAACTTGTCCTGTTTTATTACTTAATTATTATATTATATAGATATATATTAATAAATTCTTTTATTAATCTTATATTTTTAATCATTTTTATTTATAAATTAAATATTTTCGAAGGAGATTTAGAAGAGTAGAGTATAGAGGTACCATTTAGGCGATCGATTGCCTAAATCATTACTTTTTGCAGCATATTACAAAATGATTTATAACAACTTAATTTATTATTGGTGAAAAATTAAAACATGTATGTAATAATAAGTGTTTGAAACATCAAACTACAATTTTCAATGTTCATTTGCGTATAAATCAGTACCACATAGAAAATATAATAAAAAATAGCTTGACTTGACACGCACATATACATTTGGCAACTCTAAACAATAAATAAAACAATGTTAAATAAAACAACGACTAAAGTGAAAGTTACGTGCAGAGGCGTATAGAAAGAGATTATTAGCCATCCGCATACAAAAAAGTTACTTATATATAGAAATTGACGTAAAAAAGACGAAAAAGAAAAGATTCGTGTTAGATATATAAATCATACTACATATTTTCTTAACTGCAGGGGCGCGTCCCACTTAACGTTCAGTTTAATCTTATTTCATTATTTTCAAATATTAATCAAGGATGAAATGATGTTCGCGAGCGTTGCGAACGTTAAGTGGAACGCATTCAAAAGGTTTGTTCGTATCGCATGCTCCAACTATAGCTTCTATTCACTTCAATAAGCGCGTTCGAGTGAGTATAGGAGCTGTGGTAGGAGCATGTTAGAACATATTGGGGCATGCGACGCAAACAAATCTTGAAAATTAGAAAAAGATAAAGAATAAGATAAATTGAGATTAACATTCATCTGCACCGACAGAAGAAATTTAAGTTGATCTATATTGATGGAAATAAACAATAGATGAAGATAATTTTAATGAAACGCTGCCAACATTCAGACAGCTGCGATTTCGTCGCATTTGTAGTATGTCCAAGTAGAATAATTTAATGAATTTCGACTTCGGTCGCCTCTAGCTTTGGCTGCCTGCATGCTATGCACGCATTGTACACTCGCTAGGCACGCTTCTGATTACACGTATATATATCAGGTTTTTTTATTGCAAAATATCTTTTCTGGAATTAAGGGGATCCTAAAGCTGTATTATCAATTCAGTAAGACTTATACACATACGATTTATGTGCCATTGATAACATTACTAATACATCAATATCGCATATATAGTACGTATAAATTTTCTAACTAACTAATCTTTTATATTAGGTATCTAAGCCTAATTGTAAGAATATAACATTGTTTATTCAATAATCATATAATCCCCAAACCAAAATTGTTTTATACGTACAAAGTATAATAACTTATATAATAAAACTTGTATAATAAAGCAAATATTGTTGTAAATCGATATCAGAGCCAATAACAATAGTAATTTTCAAATTTTTTTCCGTTTTTGACATAAAGTTAATTGGTTTGGACTACATTATTGTTTATATTTTAATTGTGTGGAAAAGAATTTTTAAATCTGTATGTAAAGGTATTTAGAAAAATACCTATTTGAAAAATAATCGGTAAAACAAACTTTAAGACTCCCTTTAATCGTTAAATTGTATGAGAGAGAAAAGGTTGGGACAGGAAGAGAAAGAGAGAGAGATGTATATAACCCACCCATTCTCGTCATATATTTTATCGGAAAAAGACCTTTCAGAGCATGGTCATTCGAGTTCCTGAACGGGCGAATGAATGAAACATTACTGAATTGTCCTCGACATTTATAAAACATATTTTTATTACTAATTAGTGTAATTTATATAGTCTAAAAAAAAATATATAATTTATAGTCTAACTAAGCGACTAACTATATAAAACTTCAATTACTATATTTTAATAGATTTATATATGAATCACGTTATTAAGAGATCGTTTTGACCTAAAATTTTCAGGTATAAGAAAAAAAATCCTTTTTCTGGTTAAAAGAGAAAAATATGCATCTTGCATGGATACTCAAAAAGAGAAATCTTCTTGAATGCAGGATGCATATTCTTTTCTATTTTCATGAAAGAAATATCGTATAACATATATAATAATCGAAAGTGTATAATATAATAATGGGTATAGGCACATAATTCTTAGATTTTTCGAAAAAATGTATAATTTTCTATGATATATAATTTCCTATGGCTCCTATGGCGACAAAATACCATGTATTATCATAAACAACAAAAAATTCATGCGATAAATTAAATTTAAAAACAACCATAGACTAAAGCTATAGCTACAGCACATAATTTATAGCAACAAACTATCTATAAGCTTATTATATACATAGTCAGTTTCGGGATGACAAAACCAGAAAAATAATAGCAGCATAGTGAAAGTAACAAAGTATTCACTTTCTAAAGGGAAGAAAATATGTATATATATATATAGTACATATGACATTGTGACAGATCTTAAAATTCAGATTTTTTAAATAGAAAATAATTTATTATTTGTTTTTAAAAACCGTGTTTCCTTAGAAATTTTTTTAGAAATTCGTGAAAACACGGCATATATCAAACTTTTAACATGTCTAT
Organism: Trachymyrmex septentrionalis; assembly: GCF_001594115.1. Taxonomy (NCBI): domain Eukaryota; kingdom Metazoa; phylum Arthropoda; class Insecta; order Hymenoptera; family Formicidae; genus Trachymyrmex; species Trachymyrmex septentrionalis. The sequence continues at coordinate 331,417 of NW_017305843.1, read as the reverse complement.
GTATGAGAAAAATTAATCATAACATCTATAAAAATCTAAATTTATTAAAAATAGAAATGAAGATTACAATGATATATAATGATTATTTTATTGACAATATTATTTGTTCGGTAAGATCTATTTTGTTTGTGTTTTATATAAACTTTGTTTTTAATTTAATGAAATCACACGCTGTTGTAAATATTAGATGTAATGTATTATAGTAGAAAGTCAGTTTTTATAAAATATTTATATTTAAAAATTGCTATTTTATTGATATTGCATTTCAAACAAATAAAACAAAATATAAACTTATTATATATATATCATAATGAATATACGTTGCAATTCGAGTCAAGCTCACAGCGCTTAAACACTACTGTTAGTGAATTCGATTAGACGCATTAGTGCCCACAGGTGCACATTAAAAACATTATATACTAATTTAATTTAGTATAAAAGTAAAATACATACGTTTCAAATTATAAAGTACATATTTTAATTAACAGCATAATAAAGTATATTGAGATTTCACGGTTTAACCCGTTTTTATAACTACATTAAACACGTATTTTGCGTCAATTTGTGTACAACGGCTTTAATATGTACTAGTGCGCAATGAATATCAAGTGCAATAGGAATTGCTGGTACAAAAATGTAAGGCAATAAGATCTAAGCAGTAAGTGAATTGGTCAATCATAATGAAAAACGTAAAGCTGCAATAACCTTTACGTTCTCTTAGCTATTGTGATTGGCCAATATTTACTGTTTATTGGCTTACGCTTTGTATTATGCCATGAACTTTACGAATCATAGTTAGAAGATGATAAAAAAAAAATCAGAATGAAAGTAATAGTACAGCATAGTAATTAAAATAATATTATAATATAGGTAGTATTCACAGTATTTTTCCGAAGAGAAGGAAATATTATAAATTGTAACATTATCTCTCTAAATTTCTTGGAATGAAATTTTACTTTAAAAGATAAAATATGGCCATTTTTAAGAAGAGTGAAAGTATTTAATTTCTTCAAAAAGAGTTAAAAATTGTCTTGTTTTTAAGAAGTACAATACTTTCACTCTTCTCCAAAAATGACTGTATCTTCACTCTCTTAGAGTGAGATTTCACTCCAAGAAATTTAGAGAGAGAGAGAGAGAGATTGTAATAAATCTTTGTTGTTTAATTTATATGTTTATACGTGTATTGATTGATTATTACGAGTATATTACAAGTATGTATCTTTCTGTAATAAAGTGAGTGGATAGCCATGTTGCTTTTACGTTGCTAACCGGTTTTGTTTTCTCATCAAAGCGAGCGTTATTCATTCTGAATTTGGATCCGCGTCCGCGATGAAAAGTACGGATCATATGTCACGCAGATTAAAGGAAGTTCTTAGTTGCATATCTTCCTCGCTGAGTACAAGGTCGGGGCTGTCGGGTGTCGGCGAACGAGGTCGGTCGATGAGTGTCAACGACTGAAGAATCGGCGCGAGGGTCGTTGCTCTTCTCGCGATTTCGAGTCGCGCGTGTGGCGAATCACTACGGCGACTCACGGCGTATCGGCATCGAATACGGGAAGGATCCCGTATTCGCATTGACGGGGTCGAGTCTCGTTTAAATAAGTTAACAGCGGCGAGCGAAGACGAAGCGGATCAGCGGACGGAGAAAGAGAGAGAGAGAGAGAGACGATGAGGAAAAGGGTGATAACCGATGAGAGAGAGAGAGAGAGAGAGAGAGAGATGGAGACAGAAGAGGATATGAAGGAACTGAGAGAGCGAGAGGGACATAAATTGAAAAGGGACTGAGGAGAGAGAGAGAAAGAGAGAGAGAGAGAGGGGGGGGGAGGGACAAGGGGAGAAAGAGAGAGAGCGAGAGAAGGCGAGGGAAATTGCACATGGCGCCTCGCGATTGGCTCGCACCTGTCTCCTCGGACCGCCCTTCTTCAACCCCGATCGCGCGCGCGACGTGCCTACGTACCTAATACGCTTTCTTGCTCGTTGCATATAGTACGCGGAGGTTCGGACGCGTGTATGTAACGCCGCACACCTTCTCACAGGTGCACGGGCATTGTACGGCAAGGTGTTCGTGCTACGGAGCCGTGTAATGAACCACCACTACCACCGTCAGCACCACACCACCACCGGCATCACCGCCGCCGCCGCCGCCGCCGCCGCCGTCGCCGCCGCCGCCGCCGCTTTACTCCCACTCCCTCCACCACCGAAGAAACTCGTCGAGTCGTTGGGAGCCGGAACTAAGTGGGGGCGAGCTGCGGCGGAAGGTTCTCTCCGTCACGCGGGCGAGGAAAGGACGGACGACGGTATATATTATACTTTTGTACAGAGAGACTGTGCACGCGCGAGGGAGGAGGACGCAGGGAAAGGGTGGTAGGCAGGCATAGCCGCGGTTACACACGGTTAATCTATCTCTGGGTAGACACTAAAGCGCAAGATGGAAGTCTCCTTCCATTTGCGATTGCCATATTTGCAAACTGGGAGCGCATCGAACGCTCTGGCATCGATTGTCGGTCCAAATTGTCCTTTTTATGGATAAATCAACGTGATGATCGATGAATCATCGTCCTTTGTTATCTATCATATAGACGTATAGGATACTACTGTCACGATATAATAGGAAGTTGTTTTTTTTTTTTTTTTCATTACGTATAATACCTTTTCCTTTAATCCCCTCCGGAATCTCTTTGTCGGAAATGTCAAAAAATTTAATTTCTCACGTTACAATCGTTATAATTGTCTGTAAATTTGGATATTCTTATTAAAATATACTCAGTACCTATTCATTCTTTTTTAATAAGAATTATGTCACTTTGGTGGCTTTCCTTGAAATTAATTAGCGTCTTTTAATTAACATAAATTAAATGGGTCTTACAAATCCATGATTAGTAACTGTGTTATAGATTTTTGACGTCAACGCCAGAGGATTAAAGATATTTAGATATAATTATTGTTCTATAAATTTGAAATATTTCATTTAATATATTGTAAATTAAAATCGCGAAATAAATAGAAGAGAATAATATATGTTTTCTTCACATATTATACTTATCAATATAATTATTGAATGTTTTCGATATTAACTCGTCACACGAGTTGCATTAATTTTACTATATATTACTACAGTACCTCAATTAAATTAAATTATAAATTGTAATATTTATTACACGTTATTATCGCATTCAACTTTAAATATTAGCTCCGTAACTCGAAAATTTTTAAATCACCGCAGATTGCAAGACTACATACAGTTAATTTCGATCTACAACGTGGCGGGAATTATTGCAAAGTTAGCGCGTATTTGTTAGGTGATCGGTAACGCGTTAACCGTGTCCGAGCTTTGTTATCTTTGGGCAGGAAGGAGTCGGAGCTCGTTGGGACCGAACCGGCCGTCCCTTGGAAAGCAAAAGAAAAAAAGAACGAAAAGAAAGATTGTTCGGCGAGCATGAAGTAATAAAGAACTGCCGGTGTAAAGGAACGAACGGCGCGGGGGATAGCTGGAGAACCCGAGCCGGAGAACGTGAAGTGACTTGGCGGCACGGCGAGAAGAGTGGGGAGGGCAGGGATGAGGGAAGATACTCCTCGAAGATCGTTCGGCGACCTGTTAAGTAACCTGCAGATTTACAGGGCCCTATCTTATCGTCTGACCGAGCACCGTACACTGTCCCGCCGCAGCGCTTATTTATTCTTTTACGAATGAATAAAGAAGGGCGATCGATGCTCGCGAGCTGATCCTCGGTACAAGCCTCGTGTATGGATTCCAATCTTCGAAGCATTTTTGCACCCCGTTGATCGCTCGTAGTTAAGCTTACGAGTAGATCCTCGATGTTCCTGATCCTGTTCGGCGGATGGGGGAGGGTGTAGAGGGAGAGGAACCGTGGAAGGGAAAGCCGTGGGCATGTCATACGCGAGGACCTTATCTCCGCTCCGGGTGAAATCACAATCATTTCTTGTGCGGCGAAGTTAGTCGCGGCGTGATGCACCCCTGCACAACGATTCACGGGATACAACCGCTGCGTGTGAGAGGGTTTTAATGTTAAAACCCGGGCCCAAGCATCGACGCTCACCGGATATTTATCGTTATTCGTAATCCCGATCCCGTCTCGGACATTCAAGCTTCTTAACACTTTGAAGCGTTCTCTCCCTCCTCCTCCTCCTCTCCTCTTCCCCCCCCCCCCCCCCACCCCCCCTCCCCCCTCCGCCCCCTCGTCCGTGCTATTTTGTCTTTGTATTTTTGCCAAATCGATAATTCACACTTTTCACAATCATCCTGGATTCAATATCCTTTATAATGTTTATAAATATTCTCATCTGAAATCAGAATTTAATTATTCTATACCTACTTGCATAGAATGCAATGTTCTCTCACGTTCCGCATCGAATCGAATTACTAACAAAGCTATCATCGATCACACGTACAAATTGGATAATAGCGTAAAAATCAAGATGGCGTTATACTCATTATTGTCTGACGCGTGTCACATCATTTATTGCATTGGTGTACATTAATATTGTTTACATATTTTACATGGTTATTTTATATATACTGTTACATATATTATTTAATTATTTGTAAGATTCGATATAAAGAAATAGTAAAGCTGCGATTATTAGTGGCATTTTAAAAACTATTTTATTTTATTAATTAAGATGTCACATGGAAAGAACGACTTTGCTGAAGTATCTAAAAATTTAGATAAATACAGATCTGAAAATGTAATTTTGTACCATCAAATTATGTAGGCAGTAAGATTCGAGTATGATTAGCAATGCTGTAGAAAGTTTCGATATTCTAGCCACTAGCTTGACATTCAACTCTTCGTACATAAACTTACTTTGACAGTCCAACAAAATTATATTCAGATTTGTATCTAAATTTTCTGTACAAAATCTGTACCTACATTTTCACGTACTAATTCAGCAAAGTTATTCTTTGCGTGGAGGAACGTTGTTAGATGAAAAGGAATAGCTCGTGCGACAAATTGTACTTACTTATATACAATTTTGCTCAATTGTTCTTACTTATATTCTTGTTAAAAAAAGATTTCAAGCCATTGAGACTCGCGTATGTTCGACGCTGTCGTGAAGCAGAAGACCATTGCGGCAGCGCCGCTTATTAAGAGAGGCCCCTGGCGGGCTCGATTCCTTTTTATGACGCGGCTTTTATGACGACAACCGCGAACCGCGCCGTAATAATCGTAATAATCATCGCGGCAATAACAAGGGGGAGAAGGCAGAAAAGCAGGCAGAGTATGAGGAAGCGCGAGGATATTCGAGATGGCGGGGGAGGAGAGATGGGGAGGGAAAAATGAGAGGCGAGAGGAAGGAGACCGAAGGGGGAGCGAGAGAAAAAGAAAGAAGGGAAGAGGGAGAGGAAGAAGGCCGAAGGCGTGCGTGTTAACTGCACCGGCTGATGCGCTTGCGTGCAGGCGTGCGTGCGAGCATTATAGCCGTGTCGGGGCCCACTCTTTACGACGAATTATTATTTAAATGCTCCGGGGCGGATCTCGTAACGCGCTCGCCGTCCCGTCCATTCCTCATCTTCTTCCGGTGAGGCTGTAAACTTAAGAACGCCGTGTTATCCGTGGAAATCGCGATTGCCGTGAGGATTTCGTTATAATTGAACGTCGATGTGCAGTGTAGAAGGTACTGTACTCACGATATATCCAGACCTTGTAGTCTGAAACTTATCAACGGACGAATAAAGTTACATACCTTACTAGTTCCGAATAACGTGGTCAATTTAATTTGCAACTCAGGATAACATGATGAAATTGTAAATGTGTTAGTTAAATGCACCGAGTGCTGTGTTGTGAATTTAATTCATTTGAAAAGATCTGTTTCCAAAGTGGTCGATTTCATTTGCAACTCGGAATAGAATGAATTTGTAAAATGTATTACAGAAAAACCTTAACTGTGTTTATATTGTGTCTTGTTTTATTCTTTTGTTTGTCAAAATAACAAATGGAAGCGTAGAAATAAATATATTCTAATAACATTCGATAATAATGCCATTTTCGGTTTTTCATCTATTAAAAAACTTTAAATTAGTTCAGTGCAACAAACTATATTTAGCAAGTTTTATAAATACGTTATTTATTTAATTCTTTCATTGCAGAATGTTATTGTGATTGACAGATATAATATTATTTATATATAAAGTCAGTTTGTAAAAATCATATACTGAAAAAAATGTCGGTTGGCTTAATTGGAATTTTCGTTGAAAATGGACGAATCAGAATCTTTTGATTAGATTCATTAGAATTCTAGTTGAGATAACTAAAATTCTGATAAATATATACAATAGATAATTAGAATCTTCTAGTTCGTCATTTTTTAGCTATATTTTTCTCAATGTACTTCTATTATTTAATACACGCAAATTTATATGTATTTCTATTTCTACTTTTTTATAACTCTATATCGAAATCTTATCGATATAAATCTTCATTGAGCACTAAAAAGCATACGTAATTATCGATTCAAATCTATCGTGCTAAATGTATCACGAAAATCTGGTTAAATATATCCGTCTGAATTTTTTTACGACAAGCGTAAAGCGTATGTATTTTCTCCTGTCAATACATAGCTATTCCCGTTATTAGGTATTTCTTGAATTCGTCAAACAAATTGATGACGTCGAGAGCATCATGTGGATTGGTTAACAGTAAAATCTTCCGTTTCGCGTAAGAGACGTGTATTATGTCTTATACGTTTTTCATTTTCCATTATTGGAAACGAAACGTAGGGCGACCGCAACCTAACGGCGAGGGTGAATCTCAGACAGTTAAGTATATTGGCGACGCAATGTGGCAATTGGTCACGCCGGGTGATACAAGTATACATATACAGTCTGAACCATTTAGTTAACCTAATCTTCGTCCGACCTGGTGAGATCCTGGGAGAGAAGGACTGACAGAGAGAATACCTGCTATTGCATGGTAACTCATGGTGAACATTGTTCTGGACGCAATTTAACCGGCGTTTGACCGGACGGGTCAATCTGGCGTCACTAATGCACTACCAACCTCATGACTATATAATAGACTACCTAAGTAAGAGCATCGAGAAAATCGACCATTGGTAAGTATTGCCCGGTATTTACGAGTTGTATAGATAAGATTGCGAGACATATATGCATGCGAATGATTCTCTTTCTCTCTCTCTCTCTCTCTCTCTCTCTCTCTCTCTCTCTCTTTCTCTGTCCGTTCATTCCTCTGCTCGTTCTTCCAGTTCCTCGAAATGATCATCGGACGAGATACATGATTTTACTGCGATGTGTATGGTAATTAAGAGACGCAGTCTGCTCGCGATGCCAAAAAAGCAGATTTGATAATTTCATTACTCGCGCTTGTGTGTGAGTCTGGATGTATAACTGAGAGACTCGTGAATTATTGCCAGTCGCGTTTTCATTGTCGGACGTAAAATCAATCCGGCAAATGTGACGAACGCGTCTGATCGCCGAGATCACGGGAAATTTTATTATCGACGCGTTTATTTAGAAAAATCATTATTCTGCATGGAGCGATGTGTAGTATATCGTATGCGTGAGTGTAAATATAGGTATATCGTTCCTTTACTTCACAAATAATACGACTAAAGAAATTAAATTTCCCAGAAAAAGAGAAAAATTATTTTTCAATTTTATAGAAAATTACTAATCAAATAATATCGGCAAAAAGAATATATTCTTCATTTGATTAAATGTAATTTTTGTTATTTTCGTTCCACACCCTCTGGAAAAAATTATCCTTTTTGAGTTTATGATTTTTTAAACATCACTTTTTGTTAATATAATGTTATGATAACTTTTTATAGAGTTAAGTTAATTTATTTGTGATGATTGTAGTAGGATAATGTTCGTCTAACTCATTCATGGCAATAACTAAAAGAAAAAAAAACACAATTTTTAATTGTGTTTGTCTGTGTTTGTGCACACATATACGCGCACATATATACAGTTGCGCTACTTGCGCTCAATAGCGTTTTTCATTGGCAGAACTAGTGCGCACTCAATGCACTTTAAAGCCACACAAATCGATATAAAGATGTACGTTTAATAAAAATGTAGAAACGGATTAAACCGCGAAATATCCAATATATTTTATTGCGTTATTTGATAAAATACACATTGGATATTTTATCAAATGAGATAATCTCACTTTTACATTTAGATTAAAATAGTGTATACAACAGTTTTAATGTGCACTAATTCTGCCAATGAAAAACGCTATAATGATTTCAAATACCGTTTATGATGATCAGTAAAAGAGCAATTAAATTGTTTCCGTGGGCTAAAATAACGGTCAATGATTTGTATGTATATTGCATTATTTCACAGAGGTTGTTTGCCTCCTGTCCTTGAAGAATTAAACAGTTCGCTTTCAAAGATATTAGGACTTAATTATTTTTTATTAAAATATAAATTACACTGAAACAATTTATCAGTGCACTAATATAAACTTTAAGCGCGCTGCTTTTTTATCTATAGATTTTATAATAGTCTTGAAATTTTTGCTTTATAAATGTTTGTGCTAATATAATAGATTAAAGTGAAAAAAAAATCAGATAAATAATTTCATATTTCAAATCCATGAATCCATCTTTAATTTCCCTCTTTATTCATTCAATTAAAACATATTCTCAAAGTTTGGCGATACATTTCAGAGATATTTTTACATATCATATTCATATTGTATGTATATTATGATATGTTTATAATATTGTATGTATATTGTGACATGTATATTATGACATTCTACTAGTATAAATAAAATAAATTATATATCAGATTTAAAAGATATATGTCTGGTACGGACAATAATTATTTAGGTGAGCTACATGAATCGTCGCTCATGGACATTATCAATAAAGCACTTGAATTTAAACTCTTAACAGGAAGAAAGAAATAAATCTGTCTAATTACTATGTATAAGCTATTCATGCATTCCTTTCAAAACAAGTGCAATATTTCTCTTTCAAGTGTTTTATCAGGTAGTTGCTAGAAACACGATTAGATCTTTTAGAATGAATTAAATTCGCGACGTAGCTCGATGCATTTAACTAACACAATTTCACATGATAACGTATGTTTGAAGTACAATTCAAATCTGTACTATTATCTTAAAAATTTGTAATTTAAGAAAGGGGGAGGAATAAATATTTGAAGGATTACAATAATCATGGTATAATAATGGAATAAAGGAAAATGAAATAAATACAATAATTTTAAATAATTCAAAATTATTTTAGATTTCATTTTTAATCGATTTCATAAGAAAATGTAATATTTTCAGTTAAAGCGCAAACGCGCTTAGTTATTACTATGAGTTTTCCGTACATTGTACATAAATACATAACTTCATAATAAGAACGTACAGCTGGCTGCCGCGTTAAATGTTTCACATTGTGCGCGCGGCCAAATGAACTATTTAAAGTTAGCTAGAGCTGGAAATAAATCTCTACGATGACAACACATCTATTAGACTTTCAGAATGCACAAGTTATCTAATATTAATTTCTATTTCTACGAAGGAACATGATATTAACACTTCTCAAGCGTGTTTTCAAATGGTATAGTTATTATTTTATTGTTTTACTTATGAATATAAAAACATCTAATGAGCAAGCAAGAGAGAAAAGTGTACTTGCATATTATAGCATACACGTGCATGGTTATATATTAAATAACTTGTATTACACATAAAATGACTTCATCCATTTATTTCTCTCAAGTCTTGTTTAATCTAGTAAAATGTTTTTTCAAACAAAAATCCTAAAACACTATTAAAATAACTATTAATATATAATACTGTTATGTTTCTCTATAAAAAGAGTTTCTCTATAAAAACTTTAATGTTAAACAAAAAATATTGTACGCGATAATATACTTGCGTGAAAAGAAATTATTTTTGCTAACAGTTTGCGCAATTGTATATACCGTAGATATAAATGACGTAAAACAAGTGTAGATGACTTGGGACTTAAAACTTCCTTTAGAGACTCGTGGATGGGAACCACGATTAAATTTAACAAAAATACATGCTGTCCCAAGTCACCCACATTTATGGTACAATATAATGCCAAAATATCATTAAATCGACCATGTGCGCTGAATACACACGTCATCAAAATAATTTAACTCCCATAAGGGAGCAATAATCCACAAAACGGAAAAATTAAACATATCACGAAAGAGTAACGCGCGCAAAGCGGCTGAAAAACCAACTTAACTGACATATAGCCGGCTGAAGCGTTAATCGTCGCTCATTGTGCGTTGCCAAACGAGCGCTTAAAACTTGGCCGGGCTGAGAATAAATCTCTCTGATGACCGTATGTGTGTGTATATATCTATACATATGTGTATATATATATATATATATATATATATATATAGAGAGAGAGAGAGAGAGAGAGAGATTCCCAAAGGAGATTACACGCGCACATTCGGCTGGCCGACACAATACTCCATCCGGTATACATATAGTAGAGATACGAACGCGTGGGCGTTGATTATTGCTAGCAAAAAGAGGGGATGAAATGGAAAGAGCACGAGTATAGGGGTGAACCAGGAAAGGAGGGGGCGTTTTATCCTATTTTCCTGAGGGTTATAAAATATTCTGTGCGTGGAATTCATGTGCCGCCGCAGGTACCGGAGAACGTGGCACGATCGTCGCAAGGGGAGCTGGATGACCGCGTGGAATAATGGGGAGTAATGGTGAAAAGCCCGAAGGACTTTATCAATGGGAATTGGTGGCCGTGTGTCCTTCTAATGGGCCGCAGACGCCCCCGACAATGCTGGACAATGCACCAGAAGAGCCGATGGTCAATCGGCCGATCGTTTCTCTCTCGCTCGTGCTCTCGTCAGTCTCCGACTTTTTTTGCTTTCTGTCTTTGTCATTATACCACACTTTATACTTTAGTGTTTCTCTCTTCCTCGATGGTCAGCGAACTTCCCGCGTATATGCAGCTGCCTGAAAAGTGCAGACACCCCCGCAGCTGTGCCTTTCTCTTATCCTCTCCTGTCTCCATCTCCATCTCTCTCTCTCTCTCTCTCTCTCTCTCAATGTCCCTCCGTCTATTTCTTTCTTACTTTTCTATCTCTTTCTCTTTTCTTGGCCAACTGACCAACAGTCCGCCGCCCACGCTCCTACAGTCAACACAATACTGGAGCATTGGTTATCTGTCCGTTCAACGCGTTGTTCTCGCGACATTTGCTCGGCCATTCCGGCGACCGAGATCTTATATTTAATATATAAGCGAAATTCAATTTCATTGCTTTATCTGGCTTTTATGACGCGTCCGTCAGGAACTTTGATATTCTTTTTTAAGTTTTTAGAGGTTGTATCTTTCTCAATCTTTGTCACACACTTTGTGACAGACTTTTCCTGGATGCAATACATGATCTTATAGTTTATATTCCATTATCTTTTCGTTATGAATGAAATCATAATGCGCATCAATTATTTTATCTACAAAACAATAATTCGTAAAGCTTAAATATATCGAAAATAATTGTGAATGTAGAAATTGTTGAAAATGTACTATATATTAAGGATTATAGGCTTTTATTGACACATTCCATGCCGAATCAATTTTCAGTGATGCATCATCACTGGAATGGTCGCGTGGATCACCGTGGTGACCTTTCGTATTTTTGTTTGCGTACGTTATTATATAAATGTACTTTATAATAGTTAAAAAAATTACGAAAATTATTATTGTAAAAAGAAAGACCGATATATTAATATGCATCGAATATCATAATTAGAATATTCATGTATGAACAATTATTTTATAATTACGTCCTTTTTTATAATCGAAATATCAAATGGCCTGAACTAAAAGTCTAGCGTCATGAGTCCAGCGATGACCTACGTGACACGAAACGTGTTGAAAATGATCCATATAATAATTAAAAAATATCTAAAGCTCTTAGAAATATTTGACAATATGGTAAGCAATTAGGGAGATAAAGAGAGATATTTAAAAAAATTCAATTTTATAATAAATATTTTTTTATAATTATTAATCAAACATGAACAATATTATATCATTCTATTTGAAAATAACATTTGATGAATAATGTCACATAAGAACATCACAAAAATTACAAAATAAAAGGATCGAGTTTACGAGATCACATTTTATTTTTCAATTTATATTTTTCTACTGAATGTATTTTATGAATAAAATATTTGGATTTTTTGAAATAAAAAAATCATGAAATTCTTCATACGTTAGTTGAAAATTTTATCTCACACTTTCTGGCTTTCATTGTTTTTACTAACAATTGGATTTCTCAGGAGCTCGTATTTGATTGAAGAAAAAATTTGTGTATTGATAATCTTTTAAAGAAAGAGGGACAATTCATAATCATACCCTTAATTTGGGATAAAATTTGGGACGGTGTAAAGTGTGTAAATTGTAAAGACGAAGATTAAAATTTGGAAAGTTGGTTGATAACTTTATTCTATGAATAATTTTCAATAATTAATAATAGCACGTCATCGTCATCATCAATTACATGTTGCACTTTGATCGACATGAAGATTTTTAATATTCGTAGGGAGAATCGCAGGAAAAATGACAAATCGGAAATGCATGGAAGCATACTTAGGGCAGTATAAATAGCGATCGGATGCGGGTGCGGCGTTTCGCGCGGTTGGAATACAAGGAGCGTCGGAGTGACGGCGACGGCGACGGCGACGGCGACGGGACCGTGCCGCCCTCACCGATGGAAAACAAAACGTTTGCACGTCTGGAGGGATTTTGGTCGTGGTGGGTGCGATGCGCACGTAAGGAAGTCACAGCGAGGAGAGTCTCCGGCTGTGACAGGGGGTGGGACGCGTGTGTGAATTTTGGGGAAGAGACGAGGGAGAGCAGTCGGTAGATTATGTCGCCCACGTGCCAAGGGAAAGCAGCTGCTTATCTGCCTCTCTCTCTCCCTACACTCCGCTGCTGAGATCAATCACTCCAGGACGCGGCGTATCGTTCGGGAATCTTCAGGACAAGGAGAGCTACCGACTTTGAGCCCATCTATTAGGCGCCGTAACACGCCTCGGGCAATCATTGGCAATCATCGCTGATTGAACGCGATCATCTGGCTCTCGGTATTTGGGGATTGGCGCCGCAGAAAAAGTCGCTCCTTCGATATTCGATCGGATAAAGTGGCAATTCAACGTGGCACGACAGATGCAACGATAATAGAAATGGTCCTGAATTGAATGAGATACTTCTCGTATTAAAACTGGATTAACACTGTTTAAATTAAGGGAGCCAGCACGTTGCTCGTGCGAGTAGCTTCGCGATTAAATCGAGTTATGGAAATATAACTCACGCAGTGGAGTTAGGTAATTAGCGCTTGAATGCGGAAAAAAAAAAACCATTAATGTGCAAAAGTAATTAACTCTTAACTCAACGCAATATCTCTTCGTTAAAAGAACCATTCTGTACAAATACCTGTGCATGTTTGCACCACTGATTTAAACGCAAGTTTAACGTGTACGTCTCAATCGTATCGAACAGTGCCTGTAGATTCGTGTACAGCAGGTCTTTCGAACGAGTGCATGGAAGTCCGTGCGTTCAAAGAATTAATTACACTTACGAAGAAGGGTGGATTGTGAAAGAAGGGATAATGCATTATGGCGAGAGAAGATAAATAGGCCGAGGAATCACTTCGATCGCATTAACTGCAATGCTCGCGTTGCAATCTGACGTATTTAACGTTGCACGCGTAACGCCGGCTTAGAAATGGAAAATTTTAACAAAATCTTCAAATTAATTTTAAATAATAAAAAAAAAAAAGTGGTAATCGTATACTGAGAAAAATGTCTGGTTAGATTAATTAAAATTTTGGTTAATTGAAAGTGAATGAATCAGAATTTTTCATTGATATAATCAGAATTTTCTGATTCGTCCATTTTTCTATTAGGCATTTTTTTCAGTGTAAAAAAAAAAAATAAATTTGTTTAACGTATAATTGCAAGATTTATAAATTTACATATTTTTGTGTAACAAAAAATATAAACACGTTCTAGATTTTCACTTACATAGGAAGGTGCGATGAGAATTCTCACGTGAGGTATGCTCACGATTGAAATGCAGGTCGGATTAGTGCATCCTGAAAAGAACCCGCATGAAAGGTGGATTACATGGGTAAAGGCGGATCGGGAACGTGGCGTGCAATTCGTAGACGCTTCTCCTTGCTTAAATACGATGCCCGCAAACGGTATAACAGTATTGCCATAAAGTCGTGTAAAAGTAGAATAGGTAGAACATGAGAGAAGAAGAGAGACGAGGGCACGAGGCCGAGGGTGGAAGAAGGAAAGCGAGAGGAAGATAGGTGGCGCGTGCCCGACACCCTACTTCAGTTTCAGGGGCGTAACACCCATAAATAAATAGGGCTTCCGTTTTCAGTTCCATTCCATGCTGCCCTCCAGACACGCTCACCGACACGGATATTAATGTGAGCATATGCGCCTGTGGAGTGAGAAAGAGATGGAGAGACTGAGAGCGAGAGAGAAAGCAGAGAGAGAGAGAGAGAGAGAGAGAGAGAGAGAGAGAGAGAGAGTTGCCACACACGTACACGATATGTACAGTTTCGACTCGATCGTTTCGTATTTTTAGGATGTTGCTAGTGCGTGGAACTTTTACATATTTCAGGAAAAAGCGGCTTTCCCGAGAGAAACACGCCTCTTGTCTATGGGGTTCTATCAATAGCAAACGCGGAAACTTGCTCGTCCTTCGTTATGAAGCCTCTCCAAATCTGTGAAATCTCTTTCCGGTTTGACAAAATCTCTAAATATCGAGGCGCCCTTAGTTAGTCGGGACTATATCTACGTGGAAAGAAGTACGAGGGTCTTCCAAAATCTCCGATATTATCTTTAACCTTCAATCGTAGATGTGGAGCCTCCGATATTCTTGCCACTTATTTTGTAATTTTGATCAGTTATATTTTTTTCTTCTAGAACGACAAACACAATTTGATTCCAAGCGCATTTAATGTTAAAAAATGCAAGAAAATAACAGCACTATGTATTTACAGTAGAAAGCAATTATTTTTTCTGCCTTTTTTCATACATAAAAGTAATTGCGCTATGTATTGTTAATGTATTGCTATATGTATTACTATGTGTTGCTAGCACAGACAATACTAGCAATATATTAGCAATAATTGGCAATGTTGTGTGTGCAATAAGTGGCAATACACGAGGTGGTTGACCTTTCAAAAACTAAGTATCAAAAGTGATATATAAAGCATCGTAATCAATGGATGTATAAATATTAAATAAGAAGTTATTTAGACTACAACGTTATAATCTAAAGTATACGATACTATGACATATATATCA
>NW_017305843.1:306930-315974 GCF_001594115.1 Trachymyrmex septentrionalis | reverse complement strand
GACATATATATATATATATATATATATATATATATATATAATCTACATGAAATGCCAAAGATCAGAAGTCAAATCATATCGTATCATGTTTGTACATTTAAATTATGTTCGAAAAGAAAAAAGAAATAAATGCGGGTCGTGTACAAATTTTACGAATAAATAGGTAATTGAAAAGAAATATCTCCCTACGATATCACAAATGATATATCTATCTATAACAATGCTGTATTTCTCATATCGAAAATCATACTCGCGCGTTATTTGTGAGATCGTGTTTTGTAGTTTATATAAAGGTTTGATTTGTGTCTCAGAGGTCTACTACCAGGTACTACAACCAGTCCGCGATTACGAAGTGTTACAATATCGCTCAGGAGCCGACCCTTTGTTAGCCGCGCGCGTGAAAGCTGGTCTTTGATTTACTCGTGACGCCGAAGTTATATGGCGACAAGTATGAATGAGCCATTAAGGCCCGGAAATTTCGTAGTCTGTAAAGACTAGTGTATCCCGTTGTTATTTATCTAAATTGTCGCACAGCGACTCGTTAGTTTTACGGATATTACTATAAGTGCGGTGACACATTTCATAGACCTGTGCGCGTCGGTCACTAAAAAGGAATAGGTTCGCCGAGTGACTTAATCTTGTTGTATGTGAATGTACCCGTCGAGTGTACTCCTCTGACGATTTTTCAAATAAATCCCTGACACACGCCGTGTATTTAATTCTGCCTATCTAAGTCGTGCGTGTGTGTACATACATCGTATTCTCGTATTCTCGAGAGTAACCCGATTTCCATTCAATGGAAAGATGGTGTAAAGATCTATTTGGATTCACCGCCGGAAAAATGGCGAATATAGTGCTGCCAGCACGATGTAATTGTGTTGTCGGTGCTCGATAAAAATGTTCTCACGGAAGTCACTAATCTTATTGATGCGCCATTGTAAATTCCTCGGGCAGTTGCGAGAGAGAGAGAGAGAGAGAGAGAGAGAGAGAGAGATGCAAATTCGGTATATGTGTATCCGAAGTCTAAATATACCGGGGGAGGGGGGAGAAGGGGAGAATATAGAATATTTATACCTAGATAGTCGTTATATTCGTATATATTTATATCACTGTCTGAGGCACACATTGATAGATCGACGATTGCACTTCAGGCCGAGAATAAATCCTAAACGGAGATTGTTACAGACTGAAATATAACGAGCACTCTAAATTATATACTTATAATAATTGTTAAATATTTTATATCCGTTATAGAGCGATAAAAATATTTTATTCACTTGGACAATTTTTGTCATTCACTTACTATAATACAGGATGCGATCAATTTACTGTATACTATGAAAAGTTTACTATGTATCCTTGATAATGCTGTACTAATGAAGTTTAATGACTGCAATATAATGGGAAAGAAAGAGCGAAGAAATGACTCTTTCAGGAGTTAAACATTGTCGCGGTAATTTTATTCATTGTAACTGAAAAATTGTGAAAAATTTCATTTTATTATTCATAAATTACACGTAATGAAACTTTTAGTTGTAGCTTTTGTGACTTCGTATTTGACATACATTTATTGTCGCGCCTAATGATACTTTCAGTTTTATTGCACGGTACTATCCGAGAAAAAAAACTTTCCAAGTAGATGTACCTACGTGGGTTTCCCATGGGATAAGCAACGCTAATAACTGCAATCGCAGAATGGCATTCGAGCGGCTACCAATGCCGTGCAAGTACGGCTATTGACTTTCACATTCAAAAATTACGCCTCCGTATCAAAGATAGCGTTTTACGTATTTCCTTCATTAGACAAACTTTTCATTTAAATAGCGATTGTGTATAGTTTTAATGCTAAAACCCATTATCTGGTATAATTGCAATTGTTAGCTTTCGTTACACCACGCTATTTATCTCAGAATTTGCATTCGTCCCTTCTCAGTGTAACATGTACGTCTGCTTTCCTCTCTAAAGCTTTTCCTCTGCCAATACGCGTCGCAATTTATGTCGCGTGTGGAGAGTGCAAGAAAATAACGCGCTTAACCAATTTCTCCCCCTCGTATTGAAAGCACACATTTCGTAGGAATAGAAATTCATCTTATCGAGAGATAAGACAGAGAGTGTCGAGGCATGAACCTGCCGTATATATTCCTTCGTTTCTTTTTCCCCCGATTACACAGACATATGCTCGCATTTCTTTTTTAACCCCTCGTTCACACCACGCGCAGTAACCCGCGGTGACAAAAGCGCAGCGATAGCGGACGTAAACCGTTATGAACGTGGGCGTCAGACTAAATATACCAATGTAAATATTCACTCGTAGATTATAGTAGGAGGGCGTGGCGGGTATGTCGCACTCGGAGAGAATGCATTAAGCGAATGAGAACGGGCCAAGTTTCGCCGTTACGCATCGCGACATTTCCAAAAGTATAAGTCTCGGCTGCGTTACTCGGCGGATGATAAAATTCAGCGACGGACAACTGGAAGGAGCATCGCGTGACCGAAAAACTTTCCGTCACAGCTTATTCTCGCATAATATGTGATTAGCGCCACCGCCAGTCTGAGACTCTCTCGGCGTTGTTGTGACAATCGCCGTGGAGTTTACGATCGCGAAAGCTCAAACGGTCGGTGTTCAACGAATTCGCGCAAAATTATACGCTGATACTTATGACGGAAGGCAACGATAAAAATTGCAAGTAGCGATCTTTGCACCGCGATTCTTTTTTCGACGCTTGCGTAAACGCCTCGACCAAATGGTGTTTTCGGCGATGGTGTTTTCTCTCTCTCGAATCTCATACGCAGCGTGACACGTATTTATCGAAGCGTAAAAAATCGCTCTTTGCGCATCTTATGGGGAGGATCGTTGACTATTTTTTGTTTGTTTTTGTCGAGAAATATAAGTTTACTCGAGCGTGAGTTTATAGTCCGCGCCACGGATATCGAAAAATAGGTTTAACGCGCGATTTGTGATTGACGCCTCGTTGCGTTCGTTATTGTTACGACGTACGCCCCGAGATATTTTACGATTCCGCATTTCGCCCGAACAAATATTCTCCGATGCAGGAGGAAATGCAAAAGGAAAATTGCGGAAGCATTTGAAATAAAAGGTAGAATAAATAGACAAGCTCGTGCTCTTACGATATCTTTATACGTACGATCGTATTTACGTTACGGTCATATCTTAAATTTTTTTAATTTCATTAAAAATGTAATTATGTTATATGAATATTTTAATCCTCGGTATTTAATCCACATTCTCTGGATCTTTTTGGCACAAACAAAATTTCACTCTTAAACTCTGAAATGAAAAAAAGTGAAGTCTGGTTCCTCCCCCTTCTAAAATATTTTGCTTCTAAAAAAATTATTCGACAATGTATAATGTGTAATAATAGAAATGTTGGAAAGTGATGATGTTTTCCACGTCTTTTCTGAAAGCTTAGATCAGTAAAAAGAACTTGGATTGAACGGAATAAAAAGATGATCGCAGACGGAGAATTAATAAAAGGTTAAATTACCAATTGACACATTCGATTTTACTTGGAAGAGCTTTCATCATGGCTTGTTTTAATTGTCTGTTTGAAGATGAAGTTGAATACGAAGAATACGAAGAATTTACGTTAACATCCTGATGCCAGATGACGAAATTTCTTATGGGAACAGTGAACATTTTGTGAAGTACAGTATAAAGTATCTAAGTTGAAATTATATATATATATCTCAAATTTAAAATTACATTCATACACTTCAGTTTTTTCAACTAATTTTAATATGCAGTAAACAATAAAATAAATTATTGTAGTTTAAAACATAATACGAGAGCTTACTTTGCCATTTTTTAATTGCAGAATGCATATATAAAAAAAATCGCGATAAAAGTAATTAAATTATCTCTCAATAAAATTCTAATTTACCTATCTAATAACAATGTTGGACGATCGTAATTTCTTATTATTCTCTACTTCTGACTAAAGAAATAGATTTGATTTCTATTGAAAATTTCTTTAAAGATATATAAAGAGTGCCTAATTCTGGCTTGTTTTATAAAATATCATAACCGAGATAGATAACCGATATAATGACCTCTGGCTTGTCTTCTATATTTACTTATCACACTAACTCTCATGACTGACATGTTTGTCGGCATAATTTTATGATTGCAGCGTAAGTTTGTGTTGCGAAGAAGTTTATCATGCGATTGATGAATATCTCGTAACACAGTTATGTTGAAATACGTTTTTTATATTTCTCGTGACAGTAATTGATAATCAAGAAATTAATAAACCATGTATACTTGTGGAAAGTTTCTTTGAATATATTATTGATTATATTACTGTTACTTATATTACTGTTATACGTAATCAGACCAAATCCTATTCGAATTAATATTTCTTAAACGATTGCTTAACACAGTTATATCGATTTCATTGTTTTCAAGTACATGTCATAAAATAAACAGCCAAGTTCCACCATGAATATTTAAAAGATAAGAAAAATATACGTAAACATTGATACGATATTTAACGATTATTACGAATCGTATTATCGAATTATATTTTTCAAATGTTGTTGCGTGTTTCTTTTTTATTTCATCTTCATTTACATTAATATTTATTGATAAAATGATATCGTTTGGTGTACACAATGTGTACGATACGCAGAAATTTGGCCCGATTAATTCCTCTCTCTCTGTCGCGGCAAACTTTAGCACCCCGATACCAGATGACGAAATTCTCTCGTGCGTAGCACGTGCGGTTAAAACGAAGTCACAAAACAAACCCAGAAGTCGTGCAGGACCGTCTGGAGGCAGCAGGCCTCCTCGTTTATCGGCGTGCTACTCGACGACGGAAGGACGTCCGCATTACGAGTAAATATTTGAAGATCTTGACTCGTAACACGTCGGAGATCCTCTCCTCATAAAAACCGCGGGATGTAGGATCAACGTGTGCGTTCTACAGCGCGGTCTCTCTGCCAAATTGCGAGCGTGTCTATTCTCGCTGCAAGAAAGTCGGATGTACTTTGTGACGTATTGTTCTCTCGCTCCCTCGCTACTCGAGACGGACAGCGTCACATCCGCCATTGACTTTATTATTAAAATATCACGTTCCAGAGAAAGACAAATGTAGGAAGATACATATAACGTCTGTTTATTGTATAACAGCTATAAAAATTGATCGAAGATTAGATATCTGGCACTGAAGTTGAAGAGAACTTAATAAAATGAACGAGAACTTAACAAAATTTTGATTCGTAGAACAAAATTTTTTTTCCAGTATAGCTTTACGATATCTAAGTCCTTTTTTTTTTTTAGCACACAGGTGGAATTTTTTAAATTTCTCCAAAATAAAATATCTTATTAAAAAATTATTCGATAACGTGATAGAAATGTTAAAAAGTAACTCCTCTTTTCCACATTTTTTTTTTAAGTCTAAAACAGTAAAAAAACTTGAGTTGCACGAAGAGAGTAAAAATTGCAGATGGAGGAGTGATTAGTGATCTTTTTCTACAGTTTAATAACTTGTTAACTATTACAGCGAGAGAGAGAAAGGTTTAGAGAGAACGTAAATTAAGATCGCGAGTTGCGAATATAATCTGTACAGAGTATATATGGAAAAGCTATTTGCCAATATGGCGCGTGAGAGATTTTCAACGGGCCGTGAAAGAGTTGAGGCGATAGATAATATTTGACACAGCAAGACCGTCCTAAGTTATGACCGATACGGAAAATAAGGTCTCGATCCCAGGGGAGCTGCGCGGTAACGTATCGCCGACTTCTCGGAATCTCGCGAGGCATTATGTTATATGGGTATAAATAACCGAACAGGAGCAATAATACGTAATAATATATCAGTCCGGATTTTAGTGCTGTAGCTGTAGGTCGGTCGGCCCAGCGGTCGTAATTCATCGCGCAACCCGACTCACCCTATATCTATATATATAAATGTACGTATAACTTGGTGTATATCGACGACGACGACGACGACGACCAAGAGTGAGTTCACGTGAGTTTTGCGGAAAGAGACCTTCGATCGAAGTTCTCGATAAAAATTGAAAAAGTTGATCGATACTTTCCTCTTCGTCATGAGCTTGAAAGTATTGAAAATGGATGAGATACCATAAATCATAGAATTTCCTGATCATTTTTACCCTTAGTATACATACGATTGAGTCATTCGTGTCATGCATATTTCTTTTCTTTGGAAAAGAACTAGCTGTGAAACTAGTATCAAGTAATTATTCGTAACGTTTACAATACAATTTTTTAAATACCCCATAAATATTTTCTAAACACGTCGAAGTATATATAAGAATCGTTTAATCATTTTTGTATATTTATTAAAGTGGATGAAAATTAATCTACAAATAATTCATCGAAAGGAGACCAGAAAATCATCGTGTTGAGATTAAGAGAGAACGTCTGTTTAATTTACAGTCAGCGTTTATATAAACATGTAAGATATTTATAAAAAGTGTATTTTAATTGTGAAAACCGTGAGAAACTGATGAAGTAATTAAATTATAATGGCAAGTGTTTCTATTAGATGCTTCCTCCGGTCGATAAAACATTTGCATAATTGCACGCATTTATAAATTATTAGAAGAATTTGCGTGAGGACGAAATCAAGTCTAGACTCGAAGCAACCCCCCGCGATGGCCGAAGTAGGGTCGGAAGTTAAGTTAGGTTCGGTTACACGAGAGAGGGTTTGGGGCGGCAGATTTCATCATAATAATTTTCCAGGCCATTAAGTCAAAGGGGGTGAACACGATCTGCTTTTGCATAAGGAACTAAACAATCTTACCAGACTGAAGGGGTGAGTGGCGCTTCTGCTTTTTGCCCTTCTGGCTCTTTGAAATCTAACACTGGAGCGAGCGTGCGTTTACGATCTCTCTCTCGCGAGATGCCGAAACATCGTTTAAACTGCATTTTTTCTGCAGGCTAAATTAACTTCCGCGGGTATATAAACTTGCGCGTATACAGTCGTATTCGGGAATGTTTTATGGATTAAACAAAAACGATCGTTAATACTGGTATGGAAAATTTACGCGCGAGTTTGCGATCGCGAACCGACATACCTATACCTTACTAGAGTGCGTTTCGCGTGTCAAATATTGTACATACGTCGGGATTCCTCGCGGCCACTCGCTCGGAAAGTATCACCCGGTATCTCTCGGGTTGCGCGATATCTTTCAATATTTACCAACCGTAAGCGTGCCGGGACTGGCGTTGCAAGCATTAATATTACATTATATCAATAAGGGTTTGAAAAATCAGGGGTGCCGCGGCAAACAGATAGGCGTCGTTGTGGCTTCGCGTTACTCCGCAAACACTCGACTCCCTTCCCTTTCAATCTTCCTCCTTCACTATGTTTTTCACCTTCGGGCTAAAAGATATTACACGACCGGCGTCGAAAGTAATATCATCTTCCTCCGTGCGCGCACGTAATCAAAATACTGTGTTGAAATAACAGTAAATAGCTCTTTATTACGCTTCTCTATGTTATGTTACAAATACTTCGTTCCTACGCGTAACGCGATACAATCGTACGTCTATTACCGTACGTAGGTATCGTTCATTGCTCGCGAAATATGCTCGAGACGCGCTTTCTATGAGCGGGCTACGAGAAAAGTAAGGTAAAAGAGTTGCGAGGGAACAAGAAGGAAATCGTAACGAATTCCATTTATAAAAGTGCAATTCGGGGATATATGTATGTAGTCGCGCGCGCGATAGTGACACGATCGATGTCACTGGCAGTCGCAGAGAGAGAAGACACGCGGCGCTTTCGGTATAGATTTATTTTACAGGAGACACTGTAGCGCGACAGTATCGTAAAATAAATCTAAATAAATTTTTTACCGGCACGCCGTATCGGTCGATTACGAATTATATTCAATCTCCGATATTATTTATTTAAAGAAATACTATCAAATTAGACGATCCAGCGGTTCCCGATATAAATATATAAAAGTTTCTCGTATAATCGTTGATCCATTAGCGATAGATATGTGAAATCGCGTGATATTTTTATAAGGAACAAATTTCGCTACGTTTAATGCTTGAAAATACTACAAGAAAAAAAGAAACAAAAAGAAAAAAAAAAGAAGGTTCCCGCTTCTGATAATTATTTCTTCCTTCGGTTCTTTTTTCGGTAAGAATTTCAGCGAATGGTGGAATGTGAATTCGCCCAGCACGCGTCACTGCGCTTTTCACGTGGAAGGTCGAGACGTTTTCAGGGCGAAATAGTCCTCCCCCCTTCCCTCTGGCGGCTAGAAAGATATCCGCGGTGGATTCTATTTATAAAAGTGCATTTCAGACGGATAGTCGAGCATACAATAGTGATCAGCGTAGAGGCTCCGCAGACACGAAAGCGTAGTCCATTCCGGTAGCGATAGCGTGGTGTGGCGCGTCGTTGTGTGACGCGCCGCTGGGCGGAGGGATGCGCAGAGGGTAGCCGATAAATCTGAGAGAGCTGCGGTGCTCCACGAGCACGTACATCACGGGGACGTACTTGCCTCTTTTATTTTCATTTCGCGTCTCGAAAACCGCCGAAACGAAAATAGCACGAGATCAGGCCCCGAGAGCTGCGCGTGAAACCCGCGCGCGTATATATACAAGGTGTGCCTAACCTAAAAGTCGAATCGCCTTTCCTCGTGACAGCGAACGGTCGTCGTGCGCGACAATTCCTCTCTCAACTTCCTTTACCAAAGTCTGATGTTGCCTTCGGAGAAGTGAATTTAGTCAAGTGTTTATTTATCTGAAAGGACGAGGACTTCCGACGGAAGTTCAACTTTTCGTACGGTGTAATCGGATAAAACTGTCTGGAGGTTCAAATGTATTTGCGAAGACATGTCGATTTTACAAACATTTCACGCGCAGTTCGAACATTGAACGGATAATTGAATATTATAAATCATATTTCAATCATTTACTTAAAAGAATAAAGAATTCAAATGTATCAATTGAAATTTCTTAAGAAATCAGCCGTTTGAAACAGCCCGCGACACCATGTACATCTATATTTCGTTCGTACGTAGACGAAGTCAGTATATTCTACCCC
>NW_017305843.1:305121-306907 GCF_001594115.1 Trachymyrmex septentrionalis | reverse complement strand
CCCCCCCCCCCCGCACCCCCACCCCCGTTTGCACCACATGAGTCTCTTTTTTTCGGTGTCACTTTTTCGTGACCACTTCGTCATCCAAGCTTGGTGCTTACATCTCGTACTTTTAATAAATCGTACAAGACCATCTTTCCGGGCGTTCTTTCGAAATGACGGCGACGACCGCAAACTTTGCGCTAATTGGCGCCTGACCTTTGGCGCCGCATCCTCCAACAAGTAGAACAGCTGAGAATTATCCCGTTCTGCGACACCGATCGCTGACAAGCTCTTGGATTCTTTGCTTTTCCTAATATAATTTTCTCGACCGCAATCTTTTCGCCCTATCCTCATTTATATTTGTTGCGTTTTATTCTTTCTATTATGAGAAACGATAAAATATTAAATATACCGCGCAGATTAATGAATGTAAAAAAAAGTCGGAGCTTGCCTATTTCAAACGTCTCTTAAATATATACCGAACAATGATAACAAATATTAAGAATTGTACTATCGCTCAAAAGTACGTGGGTCAAGTACTTAATTTTTATCGTTCCGATTGTTAAGGGTATAAAATTAAAATTAATAATTTACTAATTTATCCTATTTAGAAACATTGAAGAAAATTTCCTAAATCTAAGCAATATTTTTTTTAATAGTCCTAATGTATGAGTAGACGCTCGTTTCTTTGTTGCAAATAAATATTTACAAAATGTAAACATAATATTAAGTATTTTTTTTTAAATAAATTCCTTTGCAGTAAAGAAATATTTAATAATTAATAGTTAATTCAAGAAAAGATGAAATTTTCGTTTTCAGTGTATTTACTATGTATTTCTCTTTTTAATGAAATGAAGAAGAATGGATTTCAATCTCCTTTTTTGATCTTCTCGTTAGACTTAACGTTTAATGCTTGACAGCACAAAATTTTTCATTCTACACGTATATATGTAAAAAGAACATAATAGAATTAGAACAGAATTTGCGTATAACGAAGATACACACATAAATCAAGATGGAGAAATATTTTTATTTGCGGTAGTATATATTAAAGAGATATCATTTGCACGGCTGTAATATGTCGAACGGAAATCGATGAAAATGTAACGCGATAGTTTTCGGTATATCCGAGAACGTCTAAAACACGTGGGGAGTAAACATCTTAAGAGTCCATCAACATTTTGGATGTAAATAAAAGATACTTTCGTTCCTCGTCTCCATCCGCCATCTCTTCTCCCCCTCCCTCTCTCTCTCTCTCTCTCTCTCTCTCTCTCTCTCTCTCTCTCTCTCTGGCTCGTCTATTTTTCTTACTTTCGCTGGCGCGTGCTCTAGTGCAGACGAGGTTCATTCGGCTAGGAACCTCTCCCATAGCACTCTATACGTCCCATGGGGAATGACTGGAAGCGCCAGGCCTCCATAACGCGCCGCCACCGCCGTCGTCGTTGCCAGTTGGTTGTCGTATCGAGAGAATGCCAGATACTAAAGCGTAGACGAAATCGACATAGTGACGAGTAAACGCGATCTTTAAGGTATCGGTTGCGAGAGTTACTAAATGTCCTCGTCCAACTTTCTCTATGATACACAAACTGCTAACACGACAGTAAGGGAAGGTGAATTATATACATCGCAGATTGCATTCTTCCTTTCTTGAAGATAAAAAATTCGAATCTTTTTTGTAACAAAGTTTTGGAATCGTACAAACTAATAAAATATGTGACGTAATTTAGAAAGAGGAGAAAGAGAGAGAGAGAGAGAGAGAGAGAGAGAGAGAGAGAGAGTTAACACATAAGTTATATCGATATAT